>NC_066396.1:79765717-80065717 GCF_013377495.2 Cygnus atratus
AGAGGGCAATCTGAAAACAGCACTGGTATTATTTTAGACTTAAGTGCAGTTGTTGCATTACTCCTGGCCAGTCTCTGACCCCTTTCACTGCTGCGTACCTTTTGCATGCACAGGTTTGTCTTTTGTTCTTCTTTTGAGCAGAAAAATCAGGAACTCTTGTCTGTGTTTTGTCCTATTTATTTGTAATAAGCAATACAAGGACAAAAATAACATAGAAATATCTTAAAAAAAAAAAAAAAGGTTTCTAGATCTTATTTCTGTTCTTTTATCAGCTTGCATTAGCGTAACTGGTTATTTATAGGAAGTCACTCTTGATTTACATATGAGTATGTGAGAAATGAAAATCAAGCATTTTGTATCACTAATTAGTCTACATTTGTGTAGTGAGAGAAAGCATACTTTTGCCCACAGGATAAATTTAGACAGATATTCGAGACTGTCTCTATGCATCATTATAACATGTAATTGTAACAATAATTTAATATGCATCTCATTTATTCTCACCCTGCTTTCTGTGTGTTTCATCCCTGTGAACAGCCTTTTGAGCCACGACTCACTGCTTTTCCTGTTCTTAGGTTTGTCTTGTGTTTGTTCATTTCAGTGTAAGTTGCTTGTCCACTTCTTGTTGCTTTTCACTGAAAGATGTCAAATGTCACAACAAATATCTGAATATTTCCATTATATACACCCCTCATAACTTTATGTACATTATTTACTGTGTCAACCCTGGCTCCAAACACCAAATATTATTTTGAGGAACCACACTGTTTCCTCTGATGGCTTGGAAAAGTGTTGCACTTGGGCACTTTTTTTTAGCTGATTTAGTAGGACAGAAAGTGGGAATGGAGAGCTGGTCTGTGCCGTGCCACAGCAACGTGCAATGTTGCAGTCCCAGAGAGGAAAATGCCAGTCCGTTTTACGGGTAAGAGTAGGATAAAACACATTGTGGGGTTATATTATAACAATACTTGCTAGGAAAATGGGCCTGAGTGATGCTGGCACATCAGTGAGATTAATAGTGTCATGCTTCAGAGCTGCTGCGTGATAAAACCCTGTCAGCCTCAGTCGGGCAAACCAAAAATTAGACAAGATAACTGCAGGATCACTGAACACAAGCAACATTACAGTACCCAAAGGGTCCTGGGCATTAACTCAAATCATGGCCACAGGCAATTTGCACAGGGAGACACCAGAAACTGCGTGTTGGGACCTCGATCTCTGGATTCTGAGAAACAGAAGCCTGGGTTAATGGTGGCGCCTTGTGGAGGCAATGGGTGTTGCAGCACTTTCGTGTGGGAAAGGTTTTGGGGCAGAATTGTAATGTGGGTGTACGTTGACACAGTTCATATATGGAAAGGACTAGTTGTGCCTTAAATGAAAAAATATATGTATAAAATCTTGGAAGAAAGTTCTATCTATGAGTCTGATTACAGAAAGTGTTTTATGCCACAAACAGTTAAGTGGAACTGGGTGCTGAAGTACATAGGATTATCATAATAACATTAGCAACACTGGTTTTATGCTTACCCTTCATCATTACAGAAGAACATTGTCCCTTGGGGACACCTGTGAATAGCCCTATTTATTACTTTTTAAAGTGGGTTAAAATAGTTCAAGGTAATTATCCTTGCAATTTATTTGCCCTCTTTTAACACTCGTACTTTTAACACCACTTTTCCTTTTTTTGTTGTTCTTTTCCCACAGCAAGGTCTGGCTACTTGCTGGACTTTTCAATTGCAGATAATAAAGTGAAGTCGGAGGGGTAAGAGACAGAAGGATTAATCCTGCCCTGTGATGCAAGAGCCGTCTTGTTAAAAAAGAATAAATAACTACTTGGTAGTAATTATTCTGCTCTTCAATGTGTAAAAAGCAGTAAAATATAAGATGCAGGGTTTCAAATGCTCCTCCTACAGCTGAGCTGGCCTAAACTCAGAGCCAGACTGTCAAAGGAGTTTAGATGCCTACAAGGTGCAGACCTGGGATTTCAGAAGCACTCAAACTAGTTAGAACGATAAACCACCACCAAGGTTAATAGCTGTCAGAGCTAAATTGCATGCCTTAGTGTTAAGTGGCCATAGTATCAGATGTCTACTCTTAAGGAGTTAAATGAGTATGTGTGGTCTTATCAATCCCTAATGATTCTTTGACTCCTACCCTGACAGCCCTGAACCCAAACAGGTATAGATTTATTTAGATAATGAAGTACATCCATCTCCCTTTTTTCAGACAAGATGACCATCTGCAGAATGGAAGAGGGACCTCAACCATCAAGCAGAACATAAACCGAACAGGTTAGTTTCGGTAAGCCAGGGAAATCTACTGACAATCTTGGTCTCCTCTGGTATCTCCTGTCTTCAGATGGTTCCGTTGCACTTCTTTGTTAAAAGGCTGGCAGAGTTACAGAACCTGTTGCTTTCCTTTTCATAAAATGAGAATGACTAACAGCCTGGGGAGCTCCAACTGTTTTTAAATGGCACCCACATACAAGGGGTTCCAATTCCATCACCCACCTCACAGTTAAATGTGGGGACGTAAGTCCTGCTGGGAGGTCCTTGCAAGAGTGAGGACTGATGGGGGCGAGAACCCAAGGGAGTTTGTTTGGCTGGTACACAGGGAGGTGGTTTTGTGAACTGACCAAGAGCTGCAGCCAACTTCCCAAGTCTGTGCAGGGCTTCAAAAGTGCGAAGTAAAACAAGCATTTGAAAAGGAGAGATAAAGCAGGAGTCCATAGGAGAAAAAAATAAAATAAAAGAGGTAGTCAAAAGATTAGAGCAGAAGATGAAATTTGCATCAGCGTTTTACTGTCTCCATAAAATCTGAGGATGCTGAGCATTGTGACCAGTGTGAAGTGGGAGAAGGAAGCTAGTTCTACTGTGAAGGACTTGAAAGCTTTCCAAAAAGCCAAGGCATCTCACCCTGGCCACAACACAGAAGTAATATAAAATTGTAGAGGTGCCTTATACTCCGGTCTGAATGACAGCCAAGGGATAAAAGGACATTTTTCAGGATTTAAGTCCCTGATCACTGACCAGCTAATGAAAATGAACAAATGGCAGAAAACTGTTTCAAAATATTTGCTTGACTTTGAAAGTCAGCCTTGATTATTTCTGCTCTGTGTTCTTTCCTCTTTTCATAACATTAACATTTTAACACTCAAGCTTCACTAGTGAGAATAAGCAGAAAGAGCAGAGTCGAGATAAGATATTTAGCTGTCCAATTTAAATATTGCTTTTGGCCAATTCCAAAATCACAGCTGGCTTACAGCACATGACTGTATGATATTGTTCAGTTCTTTGTTTTGTTCATGCAATAAAACTGAACAATTGCTGAAGCTACAAGAATGTCACCAAATCAGTGCTGGTGCTGACTAGTTTTATAATATGAAAGTTGAAGAATGAAAAAACCAAACAAACAACAAAACAACAACAACAACAACAACAAAAACAACAAAAAACACACTTCAAATAACTGAAAAGAGCTAGACTGATATTTTATTTAGCTACTGCAATAAAGTTTGAAGTTCTTAGCAGGCACAACAACCTCCTTATGCTCCATGTTATTCAAGAAAGTGTGAAGAGCTTGCAGACCAAAGAGATGGACAACACAAATTATTTTGCAGGGAATAGCACAACTAATATTAGTAATAAGCAAATTGCAAAGCGAGGACTTTTTGAAGGATGGCACATGAAGGTAACTGTTTAAGTAAAGTAAGGAGCTAATGGGACACCTGAAACTGTTACAGGTGGTGAAGTTATTAAACTAGTGGAAAGATGAAGGGTGGGGAGAGGTAGTCTTGTTGGCTGAAATGTTAACTGACAGGCTAGAGGTGGAGTGGAAATTAGCAAAGGGATAAAGTCTAGAGGCTTGTGTCCGTCAGTGGCAATTCATCTCAGCAGCATCTTGCCTGGTAACACCTGCTGCTCCCCCTGTGAGAGGGGGAGATGTAGATGGGGACCAACGCTGAAATTAAAGCCTCCTGAGATGACCCTGGAGGTATCTACAGAAAATGTGGCCATGCATAAGTAAATTTTGTCTTTCCTTGATCAGGTGGTACCTCTGACTTGCACTGACTTACCATACACTCTTTGGAGGAAGGGATTTGGGGTGGGAGGTACTTTTTTCAGCACAGAAAGGCCTAGGTCTGTCACTGCGATTATTGCTGCTGGCACAGTGTAACTAATAACAGCAGCAAGGTAAAACAAATAATTTTATGAGGCTTGCTGCTTGGACAGAATTGTCCTCAGCTGCACGCCCTCAGTTTTGCTAGGCTATCCAACACTGATTTTGGTCAGGAAGGATGCCCCAGGCACCTGGCAGACTCCATGTCCTCGTCTCCTCTTCTCCTCCTCCATAACTCCATTTCAGCAGCTGGATGGAACAAATTCTCATTTTGTTCCCAGTCATAGTCATGCAATGAGGTCTCATCTGCTGTGTTTTCAGCCTTTGCTCTGATCTAAGGGCCTGCCAGGACCACAGTGACCTGTGCACATCTCCCCTTCAGTGCGCAGTCAGCTTAGGCAGAGATAAATAGAGATAAATGTTTGTGTGGTTTTGTTTGTTTTGTTTTGTTTTTAACACTGGGAATATATGTTTATATGTATGACTAATACACTGGTTGCTCATTACACAATACAAATATTACACCTCTATACTTATGTATTTAATTACTTTGAGTGACAATAGGGGGATAACCAAAAGCTTATTGGTTTTAAGAAGGCAAACTGTCTTCATGAAGAATCATAAAGACAAGTTTCTGGGTGTAAAACTCTCTTCTTCCTTATCAAGGAACAACGACTTTTTCTCCCAGGTGAAGGTTCATTAATTTTCACTCAATAATGCAGGTTGCTCAGCACTGGATGGGAAGGGAAGTTGCATGGGCCACTTTGAGGCTGAGTCCGATAGAATTAACCTGAATAACCAGCTGAATGGAAATGATACCTTGCACCCCATACATAGGCTGAATCATAATCCCAACTACTACAAAATCAAAGGTAATCTGTTTCTGATGTGATTTTATTCCTGTTGCTGTACCTTCTCTTGAGGCACTCTGTCCCCCTGCGCAGGCAGCCAAAAAACAAACAAACAAACAAACAAAAAAACAGATCCCCTTTGGCCATGTAATTTTTCCCTTGAACCTTTTGGTTTTCTTAACACAGGGAGGATCTCCAGTTTTGCTTTTTCTCAAACTATTTTAACTGAGCCATATGTGCAGTTTACAAGCTCTACAGCATCTATTTGGGCTGCCCATGTTGTGAGTCTTTTTGTTAATAGCATGGGCAATAGCAAGGTGGAAATGACACAGTGAACACAATTCCACCTTTCAATTTTGCTCTTAGTGCACTGGAACTTTAAATGGTGGAAATCAGAAGGAAAATGCACAGTAGCAATAAAACAAATGGGTTAGTCCTGAGGAAGCAGGGCTGAAGCGTGGGTTCAGACCTTGCCTACAGCAGCAATATAAATGATGCCAGGTGATCCAGCCTCTGAGTCTGTGTCCCCAGTGCACAAGAGTAGCTTGAAAATATATACAGTCATCTGGGGTGATTTTCATTTGCCTTCTGGTCTTGAAGTCTTTGTGCAAAGACTTCGTGTGTGTACTGGTTTCATATCTGCAAGCTTCTCTCAAAAGTCAGCAGGATAGAAACTTGGCTTTTCATTAGAAGAAAAATGAATGTGGAAATTCGTGAACACCCCCTTGATGCTGGCTATCAGCAACTCTAGGAAATCTCCAAATAGGAGGAGTCTTTCGATGAACCCATACGAGTTATAGCTGTTCATCCAAAACCAGACAAATTTGGTCAGAAGTGAGGACTGCATCCTGTTTATAGTTCATTTAATCTGATCAGCTTCCAGAAACTCTGATAATAAAAAAAATCCACACTCATCATACCCTTTTTTCCCTAGTAAAGTGGTTAGTGTGAATGAAAGACCCTCAGAACAGAGAGAAGAGAAATTCCTCTGTTTTCCTGTGAATGGTGATAGCCTGGCACATCGGCTCTGTGACATTTAGGCTGTTTTATGAGGCTCCCTCTTCCCTTGTGGGTGATCCCTCCACTCCAGCTGTCAGATGTCTGACATTTTTCTCTCATTGCTGAAAGAAAAGTTGGAATGCTAAGCTTCCTGAAAATTGTTTTTTTTATCAACAAAATATATGGACAGCCCTTTTTAAAAAATAAAATACTAGTATACAATATATATATACACTACTTAATGTAAAAATAACCTTTTATTGAAGTGTTTTGTTCCAGGTGGTTATTCCTACTTCAACTTTTATATTTATAAGTGCACTATTGTGATTTATACTGTAATATAAATATATAAGGTTGAAAAAGAAGTGCATGGCCTTACAGGAACAATGTGCTTCAGTAATATTTCAGTGCAGTTTTAAGAAATGCAGTGTTGTTCAAAAGATATTCCTCATAAGTGACTGCTAATTTTCAATCACCAGCAGTTTCTTTTCACTTCTTTTTGGTAAAATTATATTGTTTCAGAATACAATGGAAGAAAACTACTAAAATATCCTTTTCTCAACCATTGTTTAGAAACTTAAAGATATTTTTTGCTGGATTTTTAGAGCAATGATGTCTGATTATAAGGAGCAGAAGACTTTTGTGCTCTGCTGGTGAGTCTTTTTCTAATTAAAGTGGACTTAGGCACCAGGCTTAATGCAAAGTCTAGAGATGACCAGCTGTAGTGTTTTAGTGTCTGTTGCTGCATTAGGGATACAATCCTACAATTCATAAAACAAACAAACAAACAAACAACAAAAAATTTCATAGAACCCTAGAATCATTTAGGTAGAAAAAACCCCCAAGATCTTCAAGTCCAACCATCAACCTAGAACTGCCAAGTCTACCACTTCAGTTAAATTTGGGGGAATTTAAAAATGTGTTACAAAATTTCAGTTAAAAACCTGGTCATGACTCTGTCTGATTTTCATTTTTTGCATTTCAATGTAATTAATTTTTGTATGGATACCTTAGCTATTCTGTAACACTAGGTTCCACACCCCTGTAGAGACTTGCTATCCTTTGTTATGTAAGTCAGAAAGTCTTCTATTAGCAATTTGGTAATTTTAACGCAGCCTCAGAATTGCAGAAGTGGCTACACAGATTTTAACTGAAAACACGGCATTTCAGGGATTTAACTGTAAACAATCATTATGGCAATTATATGTCTCTTTGAAGTGTGAATATGAAGTCCATTCTGCACATACACAGAGATCTGCACAGACATGGGGAATGGAATCACTTGTACAAGAAAGATCAAATTTATAAAACATTGCCTGGGATCTTTTTTTTTTCCTTTTCAAGGCTCTTTTGCATGCTTATATTCTGTCCTTCACTCTCCTCTCTGTCTTAGTCTTCTCCACAGAGGATAAGAACCCAATAATGTTCAAACATACTTTGCAAACTCCCAATGTTCAAATAGCTTCCAAATTAGACATTATAATGAATTCGCTCCTTTATCTAATAATGCTGTTGAAGTACTGTTATTTTTACCTACTGAACTCTGACATGTGGTTATTATGTTCCGCTTCATTTTTGATGGGTGCAAAGTACCCAACACACCTACAGAGAACATTGAAATCTGTGCTTCTCAAAGACTTTGAAAATCTTGACAGGGCTCTGATTCTTCATCTCTTAATTTTTTTTTTTCCCTGTTTTACAGTCATGGAAGTTGCACTTATTTGTTCTTTACACTAAAGTAATGAAAGCAACTTATTTATTGAACTTGGTCTGTAACAGTTATAGCTGAAAACTGTGTGGTTACACAGCACCTATGTTTGAGACCTTCACAGTTGTCCAATAGAGCTGTGGTTCCTACTAGTAACGAGGATTTCAAATACTGGTCAAGGACAGTCTGTTTAAGCAACATACAGCCAAACTGCAGTTATTACACCTGAAGTGAAAGCAAAGAGCACCTCTGCCTATGAACACTGCCTTACTTCTCTTGAGATGTTATTTTTTCGTCAGCCATTTGCAATATAAAAATTGTGTTTATGGTTTTCCTCCATTGTAGTGTCATCAAAGGCATGTTAATTGGTAAGCATTAGACAGTCAATTTCTGTTTTGTAATATTTTCTTAAAGGTTTAATTGCTAGACTGTGAATGTCTTGCATTATGACCCATATCTACAGAAGTGTATTGAGACTAAAATAGCAGTGTGTAATGCATTAACCACAGCACTATCCAAACAGCATTTGAGTGTATTTGCTCTGGACAGTGTGCTGCACTTCCCAAAGGTTTCCCTGTGGGAGCAAACACAGTCCGATTACATCTGCTAGGGCATGCAGGGAGACATCAGCACCTTTTGTGCCTGTTCATGAGTACACATTTCCTGGGACCTGCTGGTTGTGAGGTTCATCTGCTGTCCAGGTACCAGGTATAAAACACTTTTTTTTTTTTTTTTTGTCAGTAATTTGTCTGTCACAAGAGAAAGGTATGCAAGTGGTCTGAAAGCTTTATGATCCCAGAAGATTTGCATTTCTGCTAAAATTGATGTAGGCTATTCACGGGCTCAGACAGAAGCACTTTGAATAGTCTTTGGTCATTATTAATTCTATCATAAATTAAAATAAGGGAGAGAAACTTACTTTTGTGGTTCTGAGAATCAGCATCCCAATAAAAGCAAAAGTTCCTTGCTCTGAATTTTGTGATATTTAAAGGGATGATACAAATCCTTGGAAATCTTCACCAGTTCCCCAAGCCCTCCCTCACTAGGTCATTCATCCTCAGCAACCTGGAGACCTGGACTATCTGATATACATGCTATTCATAGGAAAAAAAAAGGGTAAACAGTGAAATTCTTTAATTTTTTATCCCTTCTGCTGAATATTATAAACATCACAGTCACTAAAGAAGTGGTATAAAACATATCAGATTATTAATACTCACTGCCAGCTTTGACACCTTTCATGCATAGACACCGGAATTGCCTTTATTTTTTTGATTTGTATGCAAAATTATGTCTCAAACAGGGGAACTCAGCTCCAACCTAGACAGCTACTTTCCAGACCTTGCAGGACATTTTTCACAGCACATAATTTCTAGATTCATGTTACAGAAAAATGTTTTAGTACTAGAATCAGATAATCTATTTCTTTCTCTCTCCCACTTTTTCTCTGTTCGTGAACAGTTTTGCTAATGACTCCTTGCCCTTTATATTACTTGAGAAAGAGATTTTTGTAGTCATATTAGATTGTGTGCCCATTCAAAAGGCCACCTGCAGGTTTAGTGATCACAAAAAAAATTCCTCTTAAACCAGGTACTTTCCAAAGCAGACATCCTGGAACAGTAGCATATCAAGACATCAGAATCTAGAGGTGACTTATGAAAGTAGAGCCTCCTATCTTTTCTCTTTCTAGTTTGAATTTTGGTTCCAGGCCTAGCTCCAAAAGTCCTTTCTGCACTGCCTGTGAAGACAGATGTATGTCCGTTGCTATCCCACTCTTTGACTTCCTGTACCCTAGGTGATAGCAGAGCGTTTCAAAAAGAGAACTAGCTTTCACGTACACATATGCAATGCATTTTATTTTCTTTTTAAATTGCACAAGATCTTTCTACCTGCTGTGCTTAATTTCAAAGTCCTGTTAGGTCATAAAAATAAATGTTTGCTCTTTCATTTGCCCTTCATTTTGTACCACTTTTAATAAAAACTATCTTTGACTGCAGCAGAAAATTCTCCCTTATCCTCATTGTAGCAAATTTATTTTTGTCTCATCCAAGCAAAAGACACAAACACACTAAAAGGTGTTTCTACTCCTCCTTCCCCCCTCCCTCCCACACCCTACCACATTTTTTAATCTTTACTTGCTTTTGGAGGTTTTTTTTTTTTTTTGTATGTGTGTTCTTGTTTGTTTTTCAATCTCAGAAGTCAGTATTTTCTATTAGCAAGACAATTTCACTTTTTTTTTTTTTTTTGGTATGGATGAATCTTATGGGAGTTTCTATGACAACTTGCAGTATCATGTCATTCTTTAAAACAGATGTGAAGTGTTCCACAAAACTTTTGGGTGACCACCTTTCAGTCTTCTGTTGACTCATCAATTATTTGTAACACAAAGTCATGTTTCCTCTTTATTTCCCTGTAATTTTCCTAGTTTCTCGTGATGCTAAATCTGTTTATATTACATGAAATAAAATTTTCCAGATTCAGTGTATATGAGTAGCTGTATTGGCATGAGTATGTACTGGTATTGTCTCATGAATAACCGATGTTGACCCCAAGAGAAGGGGAATTTGAAATGAATTTAGGTGTTGGTGGAAAGAGCAGGGAATTTACTGTCTAGGAGTAAATACTTGGTTAATACAGCAGTGGAAAGGATAGAGACAGGGAAAGAGAGAAGAAGGTACAGAAATGTAAAATGAGTTCAACAGGAAGTGTTATTCATGGAAATAAGGTATGAATTCATACAGTGTTTAATTCTGCATGTGTTTTTGCCATCTGGCTTTTGAAATGGTGTGAACACCCAAAGTTAACCTGATGCAATGTGGTCTCAGTAGGAAAGAGCAACCCAACCAACTGTCCCCTCATTATCTAAATGGTGGTAAAACAGTGGTGGAATATTCAACTCTGTTTATGTGTTTGTTCAAAGTGACTAAACCTCCCAAATCATCAATAATCCAGAGATTAGAAAGTGAAGTTCTGTTGCTGCTCTACTTATGGTATTTGCTGTGAAAAAAAAATTAATAGTAATAATAAAAGGGGGACAGAAAATGGAATTATTACTATGCATTTTCTACTTTGCCGTTCCATGCTTTACAATTGCCTAATTGTTCATCAGCTTCACAATAGAAATGCATTTTTTTTTTCCATGCACTTAGAGATGACGTAAGTGTCATTTAGCCAATTGGCAGAACAAAGGAGTCAATTTATGGATCAGATTTTTGCTATTTCTGTATTCTTTAAAATAATTTATTGTTTTAGTGTGCATGAAAGGTGAGGATTGACAGGAGTACAGTGCAGAAATATCACTCCACAGAATCAGGTCACACACACACATCTTTGGTAAAGCTGGAGTTGAGAAGGTAGGACTTTGTTGGCTTCTGATTGCATTTAAATTTAAATCACCCCTGAATAAAATAAAATAAAATAAAATAAAATAATAAAATAAAATAAAATAAAATAAAATAAAATAAAATAAAGATAGTACCCTAGCACATTCTGAATCACACTGTGCCAAGTGTTAGAAACAAATGCATGAAAGTGTAGGGGAGGAAGACTGAAAACAGCTGTCTTCTTCACCTAACCAACCCCAGCCCATAGAGTCCAGCAGGAACCTACCTTCTCCCAGGGGCAATGTGAGCTCTCGTCCTTGTGAAGTAAATAAAGCTCATTAAATCCCCTCACAATTTCTTCATATTCTGCCTCATATTCGTTTCTGCCTCCTAAATAAGCCTGCTTGCTTACACGCTTGCATACCTTATGAATGACATTCTTTTGTGCCAAATCATTGCATCAATGTTCATATGCACACCCAGCTCAGTTAGTGGCTGAATATTTACCGTGTCACAGATGGCACTGTGTCCAGCCTGGGAATACATTTCTTCTCTGAAGACAAGATTTTGTTTTCAAACTTTCTTTTCTTAAGAAGAAATGGAAAATCTTGGAAACACTTGTGTCCTATCAGACCTTCAGGAACTTTCCAAAAACCTTCATGGAACAATGTGAAATTCCCCCCTGCTCAGTAGTCAATGCCTGGCTTGAAATTAGGAAAAGATGGTTACTTTTATAGAAAAGTCCTTTCTGTACTTCCTGGGGATATTTTACTGTTTTGTATTAGACTCATTTCTGTCTCCACATGGGGAGGAGTGAAGGATTTCACAAGTTGCCTCCTCAATGAGTTTTCAACATCCCAATTTAGTATATCCAGGCAAGATGTCACCACCTCCCTTGGGAGCAGGACTGATTCAAAAGGCAGTACTTCTGAGAGTTTGGTGTCCTTATTTGCTATCAAGGAATGCTGACATCTGAGCAGAACAAAAAGATCATTTAGTGAGTCATTGATTTCAATAGCTGGAGTTTATTTTTCTTTCTTGCAAATCTCTCAGCTGAGTATTTAACTGAACTTGGGGACTTGGGGTAGGAAATCTGATGAGTGAAGTTTACATCAGGCAGATGCAAACTGTGGAGGTTATTTAGTCTTCAGATTTTTCTCAGAAAATCCAAAGGCAGGTGAACTCATTGCAGGAGGTAAAGGCACAGTCTCTCTCAAGACATCTGAAGTCTGAAGAAAAGTGGCTTAACACTTCTAATAGCAACAGTTTCAATATGAATCTATGCATATTCCAAGTGAACTGTTGCAAATATATTCATATATGTATTTAAATAAATATATATTTTTAATATTTTTTATTTATATATATATTATATATATATATATTTTTTTTCCTGTGGGCAGTGCAGAGGAGAGCAGCATGTCACTGCTTAACTCCTTAATACACACACCTATATTCACCAGCTGATTGATCTCTATCTGCTGGATATTTATTATGTGGCTGCTTGTGAGACCCCACTCTGTACAAGAGTGAATGCAGGACTGACTCTCCTCTTGGCCTCTTCTTCTGAGACTCTGTCTCTTCTTTCTGTCCTGGTAACCAGCTGTCTTTGTCCCTTGATGCATATCTTCGTATGTTATATTGAGGCCACAGCCTCTGGTAAAGAGGTGAGCACTCTGCATTTTCCTTTTTTCTGGCTACCTGTGGCAATGTTGATGTAGTAAGATACACAGGCTTTCCAAAGATATCTAAACACAGTAATTCTTCACATATATCAAGACAAAATATTAAATATAAATAAGATTTCTACTTTCCCAAATGTCACAACAAGCAATGGCATCAACTCAGAAGTCACGAAGAAGTACTGGCAAATTCCCCAGTCTCATCAAGGGCAAGTGGAAACGTGGGAATGGGACCATTTCACAAGCAAAACCAGCAATGTTTGTTGAAGCCGAGGGCAGACATTGATTACCTGCAGCAGGACCATCACGCCTTTTTCAGAGAATACAATTTTATCTCAACTTGTCTTGGCTGGAAGGGAATCCTACATTAGGTTCCTATAAACCAGTAATCGTTGTTCATGGATACCCACAGAGAAGCTGTTTCTGTTGGGTTTGGTGGTTCTGGTTGTCTTCAGCTGCAGTTATCTGCTAACAGATGTCAGAGGACATCACACCAAACTTAAGAGCCAGTTGCATCTACTGATCCATAATTCAAATATCTTTATATGAGGCAGTTTTATCTGATCCTGCCTGAACCTTGAATAACAATGGCACTATTAATAAATAGTTATGTACAAACAGAAACCTCTCTGAAAGTGTAATTTATTGTTGCAAAATAAATTGAAAAGTATAAAATATATTGAATAAGAAAAAAGATTTCTATTTTTATATGTTCTTGCTTATCAGGGAAATAGCAATGCTGATACATTATATCATTATGATTTTGAAATATCTGTATGTGAAAAGGCATTATCAGTTTTGGTGATTGCATACTAAGAACTTGGATACGTATATCTGAACCTGATTTTGCATTTTATGTAAATTTCACTTTTTTATTTTTCTTCCTTATTTATTTATTGTTTTTTTTAATTGTAAAGAAGCTTGGTCTTTTCAACATGGCTATGGACTGAGAAAAAAAACAGTTCAACAATAATATTAACCATATCACATACCAGGCTGCTTCTGAAATGAAGCAGCTATGCTACAAAATTAAGATACCAAAGAGCTAAATTTCATTTCTCACAGACTCCCACTGGCACACTCTGCATTTTTCTACTCTTTTGCTCAAGAAGACAACCTCAGACGAAAGACTTAATAAAGTGTAAAACAAACCAATGGGTTTTGTTCCTAATGCATTACACTATAATTGTTGTTGTAATTATTTTTTCACGTACTTGATATGCTAAAGGCTCTGCTTACAGAGTTACAGAAAAATAAAGCTGACAAACTCTAGTGATATTGTCTCATGAAATGATAATTACAGATTAGTACATTGCAGAAAAATACTTGATTGGCCTAAAAATGATATGATTAGATAAAGCTCTTAAAAATTGTCATTTATGTAAGAATTTTAATATCCTCTACTCCTCTCTCTCCTTCCTACCTATGATTTTCAAGATTTATTTGTCACTATTCCCTGTTTTACTGCTGTACATAGTGTTTGCGGGCTATGGCAACCAATCCCTTTGGGCTTTCTTTTGCTTTAATTTGCATAAACACAGACACCATATGAATATTCAGTAAGTGACTTTGCATTAAGCAAGTGCCCTTATTCAGCTTTTCAGTTCAGTTTTATTGGTTCCCCACACAGTCAGTTATTTCACCCAGAAAATCTGAGGGCCCTGCAAAGCTAACCAGGTAAGGACTGCAATTTTTTTGATGCATTTAATGAAGGAGAATTATCACGGATTATTTAGATTCTGTGGAACACCCAAAGCTTGCTGGTTTGCTAGGGGAGAGGCTATGCATGTATTTTGTTGTTGTTGCCGTTAACCCAGGATGGCCAGGCGGGCACATGCCTCTGCAATTTGCATAAACATCAACTCTTAATGAATAATGCATGAGGATTATTTTCAACACCCTGCTCCTCGCTTGGAGGGCTGTATAGCACAGCGGCTTGATTGGCTCTGTGGCATTGTCATCACCAGCAGATATTCCTATAACTTGAAAGCCACTAAAGAAGCTGGGCTCGATGTGTGGTATTTTTGTATGTATTTTCAAAAATGTCAACTATTGTCTCACAGCAAATTGCACAGGTCCCCTGCTCCACCTCACCAGCTCTTAGTGCTTCACACCTCCATGAAAAATGTGTTACCAGCTTGACTGGTCTGTGTCCGTGACCAGTTCCTTAGGTTCCTGGGGAAGGCAGCAGCAGCTGTATTTGTCTGTAACTTGCATAAACATTAGCATCATGTAAATAAGGAGCCACAGCGCTGGAGTGCCATGTTCTGTGGAGTGCTGCCCTCTCCCATTCACAGCGCGACCTCTCTGCTCACAGTTGCTTAAGCAGGGATGCAATCTGGAAAGGAAAGGATTAGACACTAAATATGTTGTTGGTATTGCTGGCTCAGTTCCTCTTATCTGTCAGTAATGTCATTCGAAGACAAAGGCTGGAGGAAGGGAAACCTTTTCATAAACTAAGTAAAGGTGATGAGGAAGGGGTTAATTAAGGGTTCAGCACTTGGGAAACAGGACATACAGAGTTAAAGCTAGTTTATGTATTTAAATTATTGGAGATAATTAGCATTGTTCTCCTTATTCTTTGCTCAGTTCTCGGCTTCTGCCTGTCTGTTGAAATGAGCGATTGGGTAGGGGATAAAACCACAGTGTCTAAAAGCTGCTCTGGACCAGAACCTATGAGCAGGTGTGACCCAGAGGCTCAGAGGCACACTAGCCCTTGGCGAAGTCGGTATCCCAAGTGAAACGTGATGTGGATGACGGACAAACTGAGAAAGAGAAAAGAGAAGCGTGATGTACAATAAGAGTTTCTGTAAAAGTCATATTAAAAGGTATGCATTATCAGAGCATCTGCCCATTAAAACATTTCAAAGACTACACCATGTGCATTTCGTAAGCAACAGTGGGAAGCACTCAGTTGTCTGTGGCTTCAGACTGTCATTTCCACCTCTAAATTTGAAATGGCTGGATTTTAACAATGCAGCATTACTAAAATTGCACATTATAATGATTTCAGGTAACCCAGAGTAATGTGATGCAGAACACGGGAGGCTGATGTGTTTTCTACCATGTAGTCACCGCCGATGAGAGGATACTGAATACAGAATGTGATTTAACTGCTGGTTAAATCCTGAGAACTTGGTGCCAGCCAAAACCTGGGGGAAAGGAGAGAAAAGCAATAATGCCTGGGATGGTTTGGTTTCAAGTTTCCTTATTTGGGTAAATGTTATTTCTTCAAACAAATATTTCTGCAGTTTATTAAATGGCATTAGAGGAATAATTTTAGGATTCTTAGCAGGGGGCCTGCCAGGAGTATGGTTTTTTTATTTGACCTGTTTGTCAGTTTTTGTTTTACCTTTTTCCCTTAAGTTTCTGTGTTTTGAATGTGAAGCAAGAAGGGGAGACAGGAAATAAGGAATACAAACTTAACACATAAAAATAAGAGAAAAAGTTTGTGTTATAATTAGATGCCCCTACTCAAGAAATATTAACTTTATGCAGGATTACTAAAGCTAATTCAACATTTATATCTCATACCAAGTATATTAAATTAAATCTTGCAGGATTTAATAAGTTCACTATGCCATTTCATCATCAATGATTAAATGTTTATAGCTATAATAAGCACCAGGCTATTTTTATTGTAGTAAAGGTGTTCTAGGGTAGTAGTTGTAAAAGAATAAACTAGAAGTAGATGGCTTATCATACAAATTGTGTAAAGGACATCTATATTAGTAAATACATTATTAGTGGGTAGTTATGGGATGTAGCACCTTATTCTGTTCTAAGCCCTCTCTCAGTGCCTGGCTTTTTTCATAATGAGAAGAAAGGAGCTCGTTAACATCCTGGTGGTAGTTCTTCACCTGTGACTGCTGTCATGGTTTCTTAGCTGAATTTCTAGAGGCAATGTGGGGATTGCACATTTAGGAAGGACTTCAGGGCTGGGCCCTTGACTGTCATGTCCGAAGAGTAGATAACATCTGTGCTGGAACAGCAGAAAGGAAGAAAGATGCTGCCTGAAGCCTCATCTGAAAAATGGAGGAACACAGGCACAGCATCATCGTCCAGGAGGAGATGTGAGGAAGCACGTGGTGGGAAGTGCTGTAATGTCTTCTCTGGGCAAGGCAAAAATTATAGCCCAACATGAAGCAATAAATTAGGATGCTGAATCTCCTCTCTCACCCCAACTTTACACCAGTGTAACGCCACTGGCAGTAGTGGCAGTATTCCTCACCTACTCTGACGAAAGCAAAAAGAAAAGCTTGGAATATTTCATATTTTCTCCTAGTGACTATATATATGTAAATAAATATATCCTACATATAGCTTCTTTGGATGTACCCTTGGTATAAACAACAGACATACTGTGTGCAGCTTGAGTCTATTTTACTTTAATTTATTCAAAAAAACAACAACTCTGCACCAAAATGCAGCAAACATTTTTTGCCCAAACATTTGCCCACATTAGACTGTGTGCCTAGATGTATTTGTATCCATTTAATCTTCCACAAATTCCTCCCTATTCTCTCCCAGCAACATCAAAAATCTTGGTGCTTTTGAAGACGATTTGCTGCAAGCCAATGATAATCAGGATTTAGAACAAAAGTGCTGGCAGATTATCAACAATAGAAAAATAGCTGTAATGGCAGGAAGTATTTTTACATAATGAATGAGTTGTTAGCATATCCATAACTGCAAGGTGGATCAGATCAGTACAATTTCTGTTTCTTTAAATTCAACCACTTAGTTTAGTGTTATTCTCTGGAGCAAAGCAGGGCATATTAAAAAAAAAAAAAAAAAAAAAGGCTTTAAATTTGTGTTGGTATGATGGCACAGAAAGAAAAGGCTAATAGCTCTGAGTTCTGTGCACTGAGTTTTTATGTTTGTGGAATAAGCATGTTTTCTGCTGTAGAAAAAAGCAGAAGAGTTCAAACTAAAAATCTACAGATATTTTCAATTCACCTATTCTGTTTTGGTTTGGGATTTTATCTATTGCTTTTGCTTTGTTTTTCTGGCTTGGGGGATGAGGAGTAGGAAAATTCCAGAGTCTTTCAAATGTAATTTTCAAAGAGCATTTAAAAATACCATTAGAGTCAGTTTTGGTTTTACCAGGTAGTCAAACAGAGAACTGCCAGGGTGCATCTGAACCAATCCAACAGAAAAATGTCAGCTTAGCAAAATCGTTTTTTCATTCTTCTCTTGGCTGCTGCTTTCTGAAAAATATTGGGCCACCCTTTTCAGCACCTGCAATCTCTTTCCCCAGTGATCGTGATGGTTAGAGCTGTACTTCACTGCAGTCTCATCATTAAACTCCTCGTTGCACTCGTGGTTGTGCTGTGGAACAGGGAACTGTTGCCCTCTCAAGACCATTTTCCCAGGAAAAGAGGTTGAGAAGGAGGGCTGGGTTGATATCAACTGCCATCTTATGTTGCCAACTGTTTTTTGGTCCCTTTGAGAGTTACCCAGATAAGATAACACATCTCATGAGTCTGTCCCAGGTGCCTCGTCCAAGCTGGTAGAAGGACAGGGAGGAGCTGCACCAATGTTAAGCGCTATAATTATTTTAGTTTAGGATTACATGAATCATTTGCTGTTTTTTCCAGGACCCAAAGTTTATTTAGTGCAGGTTGGTAATGTCTTCAAAAATGAAAGATGATTTCTTAGTAGAAGGCAAGGACTTTTTTATTGCTCTGTAGGTCCTTAATACTTTAACACAGGATACCTGATGCAGCAAAAATGAATTTCAGGGAAAGGAGGACTGTGTCCAGGTGTGATATGTGCATATTAAGTTTGGCTATTGGTCCACAACGCACAGCTCAGCAAATAAATAGTGAATATGTTCCTAGGATGTAGGACTGAACTTCCTTCCTGAGTGCTCAGATTTCTACTTAAAGCTAGTAGAAACTTGAAGATAGGAATCTGCTCATACTTTGTCAAACTACAAATGTTGCTCATACTTTGTCAAACTACTCATGTTGCACACACAGTATTGTATTTATTCACCTAGAGCACCCTGAAAAAAAATCAGATTTCTAAAAATACATGGTCTTATATGTCTGTGGAATAATTTGTTACATTTTCTGAATTGTAAAAGAATTTTTCCCAGATGTTTTTATTTCTTGGATTTGTCCTATAGTTGTACATTACATTCAAAAACTATGTGTAAATTTTTATATATTTGCTTCATTGCAGATATACAGAACATAACGGGACATGCACTAAATAAATATATAAGCACTAACATGACCTAATTAACAATTCTTGGCACTGCATGATTTTATCTGTTTATCTGTTTATATGGCTACAGTAGTACATAGTTTAAACCTATGTCAGCACCTTTGGGATCCAGCCCTAAATTCCCAAATTATGCAACTAAACGTCTTCAGAAGACAATCTTTGTTTCTCTAGCGTTCAGTCTATGCTCAGCTCAGCTCAGCTCAGCTCAGCTCAGTTCAGCTCAGCTCGGAAAAGAAAAGAAAAGAAAAGGAAAGGAAAGGAAAGGAAAGGAAAGGAAAGGAAAGGAAAGGAAAGGAAAGGAAAGGAAAGGAAAGGAAAGGAAAGGAAAGGAAAGGAAAGGAAAGGAAAGGAAAGGAAAGGAAAGAAAAAAGAAAAGAAAGAAAAGAAACAATAAAACAAAACAAACGAACAAGCAAACCAACAAAAACAGAAGAGTCCCACTGTGCCCAGATCCAGAGAAGAAAAAAGGATTCTTTGAAGAATATGGATTTTGCCCCATTGGTTGTCCTTCTGCCTTTGAGAGACATTTAGCTTTCCTGCAGGTTGGGGATAACCCTGAAACATCTTTTCAGCAAAGGCTCTGACAAAATAAAAGTGTCAATCTGCTAGAATTCATCTATAAATCAGCTCCCTCCAAATATCAGGCATGTATTTTTGGCAGCATGTAACAGACAAAGACTGGAACGGTGATGGTAGATATGTTTAAACAAAATCAGGGCAAATAGACTGAAAGAAAAATAAATTGAATTTCATAAAAGAACAAAAAGTCCAGGAACCCCGCCTAAAATAAGGTTTCAGTTGAGGTTGTCAGTGGCTCCTTAGAGGTATGAGTGTGTTTTTCTTCTTTTTTTTTTTACTGTCCATGAGACCTCATTACAGCACTGCACACAAATAGAAATACACCAACATTTTTAACCACCTCAGATGTACCAAAGTGGGCTGGCAATACTGAATATTCCCACCTTTAAAATAGAATGCTTTGCCTTTCATTTGAGTTATTCAGATATCATCAGAAATGTAGGCATGCATAGAGAAGGAACAAGATAGAGAAACATTTCAAAAAATTGACAGCTTTGTGGATGAGTTGAAAGCAGAAGCAAGATATATTAAAAATACCAGAGAGAGAGTGAAGCACAGAAATACAGAGAAACTGGTGATTAAGGGTGTTTTCAATAGGGTCTGACAGTAGGCATGCTCTGAGAGCTGAGGTATTTCAAACACAGACACCATAAAACCAGGGCCAGAAAGATAAACACATATCTCTAGCAACTTCCTCATCAGGTCTGACTAATTTTACCCCTATCATCCCACAGGCAATGAAACTAGGTTTTAAGATGGTTTCAGAGGTTATACCGTGGGCAGTACTAGCCCTCCAATACTTCTGGCTAGAGCTGTCTTGAAGAGGTGTGCTCCATTTTTGTCTGTAAATATCCAACAGATAAGCTCCAGGCCAGGGAAAGGCACCAGGGCTGGAGGCACTCATGGTCTGCGTGGTCCTCTTTGGAAGGAGCTCCTATCAAAAAGTCACTCTTCTGCTTAACTAAGGCTGAAACAGGCCATTTCTTGACCTGCTGATGATGGCAACCTCCTCTGGCAGGGGACTACATCACCCAAGGTCTGGCAGTACTGATGGACCTCACCTACTCAACACATGGTGCAGCACAGGAGAACGTGGCTGATACTTGCATGCAATCAACTTATTGCCCAGATGCACCCAGCTCTGATTTTCTTCCTGGCACCCCCTTTGCATGCATAACAGCAAATGTTAAAAGCCTGCAAAATGATCCCGTCCTTTGCAGATATCCCTCTGATTATTTCATGTGTGTGCGTGTGCTGACTGTTCACCGTCCAACCACTACATTGTGAATTGTTTCTGATACACTGCGCAAAGAGGATTTCCTTTCAACTTGTTTTCTATTATTTACTTTCTTTTTCAGTTGTCTCCTGTGATGAGGGGGTGCAAAAATCAGTGATGGATTAATTTCCCCTCTATCCTTCTGATTTCTCTCCATCTGGAGCCTTTCATGCTCTCCCCCATGCCAAATAAGCCACCTCAGTGCTGAGGACTGCTACCCCTGTAATTATTGCTATTGCTCTTCTCCGTACACTTACTGCTGGACAGGATCAGATATACTGCTAGCCCAGCCATGAAAATTTTTTGGCATTTTATTTCTCCTCTTCTAAATTTCGTGTCATTAGATCCACCTTGCAGGGGGCAGAAGGGTGAAATAAATGCACTTTCATTGAAACAGAGAGCAGCTACTTTTATTTCTGAATGGGTGCAATATTCCATGTGATCAGAATTAGTTTTGTTTGCTGGGGAAAATAGTGCCTGTGAGATCTAAATAAGGCCTGTGCACCACAGAGGTCTTTTGAAACTGATCAGAAAAGTGTCCATCTCCTGGCACTGAAGGTGAAAAGTGGGCATGGCTGGGCCAGGCTGGTGGCAGCACCAGCAATTGTAATGTCCCTTTTCTTCCACTATGGGAAGGGAATCAAAACAAATTCATCCAAATGTGAAGCAATAGGCTTTTTGGTTTCTTTTTTTTTTTTTCTTTTTTTTTTTTCTTTTCCTGTCATCAGAGATCAGCCACACTGAAAACAGATCAGTTGTGTTCTGATCATTGTTCAGTTGCTGTCCCAGTTGTTGTAGTTTATTTATAAAATATATCAATAGCTATGCACTGAAAACAGTTGTGGTTCACTGCAATTACCTGTGATTATTTTACCCTTTTAATAGCATGTATATGGCTCCTGTATCACTGCTCATGATGTTGAAGATCTGGATGAATTCTGGCTTACTACAGGTTACTCTTATGACCACACCCAGAATAGAGAGTTTTGAATTGTTTCTTTTGCATAGAGCTGCATTTCATATACACTATCCATTCTTTTTCTCTTGGAGCAGAATTGATGAGGTGGTGTTTTGAATACGAATGATTTAGACACATTGGCTGGTATATTTCCACCTCCCACCTCCAAGCTAGGTTTGCTAAATAACTATGTCTAAAAGTGCTTAATTTGCGCATCGTTTCTGAAAATAATGGCCAAACTGAGCATGAGAGTTAAAGGGAGGCTCTCTTCTCTTTTTCCAAGAATGATATGATGTATCAGCTCAGAACTTTTTAAAATGCTGATGTTCCTGTCATAAACCCCCTTATTACAGTGAATAGCTTTACAGTTTTATGTTATTATTTTGCAGTCAGTTAAGTCATTCATTGCAATTAAACAAGCAACCCCCAACTACCTGTGCAATAGGCATGTTAAAAATGCCTAATGGTTAACTTTTGACAGGATGCTATGTACTTGCAATTTAAAAGCAGTTAAGAGATCTTTTCCTTGTTGTGTATTAAAATGTTTACTCTCTAGCTCAGAATTCATTATAACATTTTAAAGAACAAACTCTAGCAGCACATTCAATATTTATCCAGACCAAGGAATAGTTTCATCGGCATACTGCAAACATATACAGAAGCACAGCAGGAAATACAATTCCAATCTAAATTTTGACATTCAGATCTATTTCACTGACTCCTGGAGCCCATGGATAGGTGTGCTGACAACAGTGGTTTTATCTGACTGGAAAGTGAGAGTAATTCTGGAAGGACAAATAGAGTTTAAAAACTCTGTACTACTAAAAATTGTCCAATGAAATCATTTCAGGGCTGTTTTTCTTTTAATGTAATTATTACTGATGTTTTTGAAAGTACTATATCTTTCGTACGTGAGCTTTGACCATTTTCCAATGTTAACAAGTATTTGTATCACGTATTGTGAGCATAAGCATGTAATCACAGTGACTTTGACTTGTAAATACGCAAACAAAAATCCAGTGAAGTGTGTTCTAGTGGTGACCAGCCTCTAAACACTCTTGTTGCACTGTGAAAATGCTGGCATTTTGGGAAGTCCTTATGGCACATAAGTAAAAATAATTTTGATAAGCAGGCTTATGGAGTAAAAAATCTGAAAAAAAAAAAGTGGAAACTAATAGCTGCTGATATTTAGGTTCTGAGAGCTGAACATTTAGGTTCTGAGTTTTGTGTACTTCACTGTGGCTTTGCAGCTAAGTCAATACGTATTTTCATAGTGGGGAGAAACCTTCTTGTAATGAGTGCTGGTTCTTCACTGCAAAGAGCATGCTCTGTTTACAGTGAAATATTGCATAAACCCCAATCACACAAGTGGTAATAATAGCCTTCTCTAACCGTACCACAGAAAATGACTTTAGCTGATGTCTCTCCATCATAGTATGCTTAAATGTAAAAGCATTTTATTTTATTTTAATCCTTGGTATTTTCCTTTCCTGATCAGTAATCGTAGGACTACATCCCTTTGTTAAACATTAAGGAAAGAAAAATATACATATATATAAAAGGGAAAAAAAAATAGCAGCCCTGACTTTTATTTACCTTGTATTCTTAATTTACCATGCCATACTATTGCATCACATTATACAGATGACGTGCTGGTCAGATACAGCAGTATTAGCTATTATTACAGTCTAATAGTCTGGTATTTTAACTCTGAGATCTCCATTGTACTGCATTACTGCCTATTGTTCTACTAATCTCGTATTATTGAAGGGAAAATCAATAGGGAATTGTGAGTACGGCCTGCCAAGATTTTCATATCCTGTTGGTGCTATTTTTAGTTCATGGTATTTCACTGTTTTCTGTATCTTGTGGAAACTGAAGCATGAGAAGAGAGAACAGTATAGAAATTATAAATAATCTATGACAAAATAAAATAATAATAATTTAAAAAGTGGAACTGGTAATTCAAATAAACCTCAAATTTAGCTAAATGATTGCTAAATGCTTAAATTGCTGGCTAGCATTACAAAAGTTATATTTCGTTCTCAGGGTTTGAGCCAGATAGGAGGGTTGTTGGCACCTGGTGCTGGCCAGACCCAGAAAAGGTTCGGTGCATCAAGCAGTGCAGGAATCTCATAAAAATCCAGCAGGCTGGGATGGACAACATCAAGCAGTACTCGGTTTTGCTTGCTAAGCACACCTCTGAGACTGTATAGCAATGTGGGAAGTGCTGGACCTGCAAAGGGCACAGCAGCTGTAGTGGTCCTGTAGTGCTGTGCCTGTCAGGGGAGGTCACTGCTGCAGACAGGGACATTTGGGCTTATTTTGCCAGCAACAGGACTGATTTTCAGTGATGCACCAGTGCTTTGCACGAACTGAGGATGGGGACCTATCTATGTCCATACTCAACGCGCCCTGTTTGAATGACTGTCTACAACACTATATACTCTTTAAACCTCCTGTGTGTTGTGTGTATTTTTGCATGCAAGTTGGGGACCTCTTTTTCAAAATGTTTCCCTCAGTATTCATTACATTTCAAAGGATTGGCAAATACAGTTAGAAAACCTTGGAAACATAAAACATTTTGAATATTTCTGTCATTCTGAAGTGTGATTTAGGCATTTCTCTAATTGGTTAGTGCCACTTATTTGAGAAAAATGGTAGAGTCCCTGTGAAGCTTTTTATTTGCTTTTTTAAAGGAGCACAAGTTTTGTACCAGGAAACTTTGAAGAGAAAATTTTAAGGTTCAGTCCTAAGCTTCTATATTCTTTGGGGGTTAAATAGCCTGACTGAGAAATCATAGAACCATAGAATGGCCTGGGTTGGAAGGACCTCAATGATCATCTAGTTCCAAACCCCTGCCATGGCTAGGGATGCCACCCATTAGATCTGGTTGCCCATGGCCTCGTCCAAACTCTTTTTGAACACCTCCAGGGATGGGGCATCCATACCCTCTCTGGGCAACCTGGTCCAGTGCCTCACCACCCTCTGAGTGAAAAATTTCCTCCTAACCTCTAATCTAAATCTCCTCTCTTTTAATTTAACACCATTCCCCCTTGTCCTATCATTATTTACCCGAGTAAAGAGTCCTTCTCCATCCTTTTTATAAGACCCGTTTAAGTATAGAAAGGCTGTGATGAGGTCACCCCAGAGCCTTCTCTTCTCCAGGCTGAACAGCCCCAGCTGCATTTAAACAATCCAAGTACATGATTTAAACAGACCATTTCTAATGTCATCCTGTAGATAAGACATTCTTATTCTTTCTTTCTTTCTTTCTTTCTTTCTTTCTTTCTTTCTTTCTTTCTTTCTTTTCCTTCTTTCTTTCTTTCTTTTCCTTCTTTCTTTCTTTTTCTTTCTTTCTTTCTTTCTTTCTTTCTTTCTTTCTTTCTTTCTTTCTTTCTTTTCTTCCTTCCTTCCTTCCTTCCCTCTCTCTCTCTTTCTCTCTCTCTTTCTCTCTTTCTCTCTTTCTCTCTTTCTCTCTTTCTCTCTTTCTCTCTTTCTCTCTTTCTCTCTTTCTCTCTTTCTCTCTTTCTTTCATCTCTCTTTTTCTTTCTTTCTTTCTTTCTTTCTTTCTTTCTTTCTTTCTTTCTTTCTTTCTTCAATTATTCTTTTTGTTGTTGTTGTTGTTCTTTGGATGTTTTTTCTGTTTAATTTTTGAAGAGACTGCCCAAAAGAGGCTGACTTCAAAAATCAAAATTTTTTCCAATGGGTTTTATCCGGCTATCTTTGATTCAGCTTGCATAATGAGTTCTGCCAGGTGGGTGGTGAGGCACTGGAACAGGTTGCCCAGAGAAGCTGTGGATGCCCCATCCCTGGAGGTGTTCAAGGGGAGGCTGGATGGGACCCTCGCAAATCAGATCTAGTGGGTGGCATCCCTGCCCATGGCAGGGGGGTTGGAACTAGATGATCGTTGAGGTCCCTTCCAACCCAGGCCATTCTGATTCTATGATTTACCAGATTATAATTAAAAAGTGCAATACATCAAATATACCCAGTATGAAGTGGATTTGCACATATTTCAAGTCAGTAAATGGATGTCCCGAAAGGACAGTAAAGACTAGAAGAATTTGAAGAAGTTCAGAAAGATTCAAGTATTGTCCTTAGCAATGTTTCTTAGAGATAAAAACCTGGATGAAACGAGAGCAGTGTCTATGGGATGCAAAAGCTTATTTCCATTCACTTTTTTTGGTATCTCATTGTTGCCATTAGTATTTTATTGAACATGTCCTGCAACAGTGTATTTGAGAAGGGAGATCAGAGGTGATGTCAGGACATCTTCCTCCAGTCTGATGTAGCTACATCTGTAGTGTGTTGTTTTTTAGTGCTTCAGCACAAAAAGTAAATACGTAAGGAAAATCTTGAAATTGCTTTCTTTTTGATTCTATGCAAAAACATTTTGCAATGCATCTTGTATTGTTTATCCCAGTACAGACCTTGCTACTGCAGGGTAATGTAAATAATGCAAAATACAGCATCAGTTATATAAGAATAGAAAAATGTATGGAAGACTCATCAATTGGAAAAAAGAATCCAAATGAACAAACAAACAAAACCAATTTGGACAGTGTTATGCATGAAAATGAAAATGATTGTTGGAGGGCAGTGGATAAGATGTAGTGGAGGTTTGGAAGATCAAGTATTTTTCTTTTCTGAATCTGCTGAGACAGGCCTAACAAGGGAGGCAAATTTTGGATGGAACATCCCAAATGAAGGAGGGGAATCTTCCTGATGTAGTCCCATGATAAATGTTCTGGAAAATGAAATTTAGACCTTTCAAGATAGAGAAACAGTTATGAAACTAGTGTTAGGACATATTTAATAATATGAACAGGGGTTTTCATGGACCTCCTTATGGTTGCAGACCTGAATTATTCAGTATCAATTATAAACCAAATATTAATGCTGAGTGAATAAGTAACAATTAAATTTTATTTAAGAAAATTAGCTCCTTTTTTTTTTTTTTTTTTTTTTTTAATTTGCTTAGGTGTGACATCCTTGATAGTATTTTGCCAAAGTTTATTGCCATCTCCCCTTGCATAGCTCAGAAATGGATCTCATTTTATAATCAGAGTTTAATACTTAGGTTCCTTGTGAACGGGCAGATTCATCTCAGGGAATTATATTAGCTGCCTGATTAGTTTAGTTTGTGGGCTTTTCTTGCATGTATACACAGCTACAGATCTGCTATTCATTTTCTTCAAATATTTGTACGAGTGTGAAATTCACTTTTTTTTCAGATATTCATGCAAGTAAAATGTGATTGTTTGAGTGTTTCTAAAAAACAAACATATACAGATATCCATGACAGCTGAGGCAAATTCACAAACAATTTGAACAAAAAATCTCAGGAACCTCTTCCAGACTTTCTCAAGTTTTCACTTTTTGAAAGTTTCTCAGATCCAAACTCTTCCTGAATGTTTATCAAGGGTGCAATTATTGGTTTAATACAGCTGCTTTCCTAGAACATTTTGTTCAGTTTTCTTGCATTTGTAAAAATTGCCTAGACTATTCTCTGCAATGTAACAGCTTTGCTGCTATTATCATTACTAGTCTGTACGTACGAGTCCTTCTTTGTCAGTGTCACTTCTGGAATGCAAACAGTCACACTAATGTATAGAAAAGGAGATGAGAAAAATGTGTTAATTTATTTGTTTTCTGAGAATAATATGCTTCATGTATACACTAACTGTCCATAGCAAAGACACAGCATATCAGTCCCAATACATGTCAAGTAAGCTTTGCCATGATCACGGAAAGATTTTTCCTTCAAAAAAATATATAGGATCTTTTTTCCCTCTTATTTTTCTGCTTAGAACATTTGCAGGGAAAACTATAAATTCTATATATTCCTTATGTAAACCCTTCTGGATTATGGGTCTTTTTTCATCTCATGTGGTAAACTACCAAGGAAATCTTGGGAGATGACACAACTCTGATCACCTCTCATGGAAGTGACACAGGTTGTCTGTTCCCATTCCTGGAAGCTAAACCTAAATAGTTGTGTATTTTTAGTTATATATTTATTTCTAATTCTTACTTGCCTTCTGTCAAAATTTAATTACAATTACATCTACTCACAGTTAAATCCTAGCCTGAAATATGTAAACTGTCTAAAAACAGCAGGATTGAGCTTCCTTTCCCCACTAAAGAATCCCAGAATTTTGTTTCTTTCAACACGTAGAAGGGCAGATTTACTTTGAAATATTTGTTCTGTTTGAAAATTAAACTTCATACAATTTCAGTTTGTTTCGTCCCTCTCAGAAGTTCCTCAGTCAACTGACAGTACCCCATAAAGGAAATATTTGTTGTATAAAATAGAAATTACTAATTTGTTTGTTCTGAATTTTTTTTTTAATCTTCTTCAGAGCCAAATAAATCTTTTTCAGTATTTTCCACTTTTTTTTTTTTTTTTTGGAGGGCTGGGGTGGGATTCTTTTTATATTTGAGCATGCTAAATTATCCTGAATCATTTTTCTTTTCCCCTTAAAAATAAGAGTTTCTGTTGAGTGTACATCATGGTATTTCCAGGAAAACCAGTTCTTGAGCAGAATTTTCAGGAACATCAAGATTTACATAATTTGAGATGCAACACCTGTTTTTATTTGTTTTGTTTTCAAAATATTTTTTTTTGTTTTCAAAATATTGTCTAATCTTGCTCACGTTTCATCATTTTCCAGCAAAATCCTGCAGAATGAAATGGATGTCTGACACAATTCCCCTGACAGTGTAGCATTCACAGCAGCTCTACTGTCTCCTATTGTCCCAGCTCAAGTATCCCTCAAACAGGAGTGAAGCAGGACTTGGAGCCACCAACTCCTATCTTCCTCTAAACCCCTAAGTTTCATCTTAATGAACACTTCTATATTGTTAGTCTTAAATTATTTTTCAAGGTCATCTCCAATAAAAGGCAACAGAAGCTGACTAGCTCATGTTGAAGTGGGGAGCTGTTAAGTCAGCAGGAGAAAGTATATTTTCTCTGTCACTAATTATCTTTCTTTTTCTTCGTGTTTGAATTTTCATTTGGTGCATTTCATGAAAGTCACAAATTTCACATTCAACAGGGTTTAAACAACAGGGTAATAGACTTGTTTCAGTGCTTCTCCTTCCCCTAGAATTTATATTTATTTTAAAAAATTATGGGATGAAAATAATAAATCTTGAGTACTAGAAAAAAATACTGGGGGAAAAAAAATATTATTAGACTGATTTATTATCAGTCTGAAAGGAGGGCTTGTTAATGAGATTTTTAATTGCCAAAGCTGTTGGGTTTGCAGCTCAGATTTTAAAAGAAATTAAAAATTTATTTCTGACTATTTTGCAATATCAGGTAGGATATTAGTTGTCTTAAGGTTTTATTGTAAACTTTAAAGAAATGTGAGACCACTATACATTTTTAGGAGTGCATCTTGTTGTTCTTTATGAGGTAAATGGAGTGTATAAAACTTGGTCCTGGTTCAGAAGGACAGCATGTACACAACCATTTATTTCATAAATGGTCCATATTGCTAAGCTTTTAGAAGTTTAGGACAAATTTCACTCTTTCTCTTATGCTGGGATAAATTCAACTTCATTGTAGTTATAATGGTATAAGAGAGATCAGAACTGGTTCCCCAAAGATTCCCAGCTTAGTGCAAAATCTGGGCTTTTATGTATGTCATTAAGTGATACCATGGAAATCTTTGCAATATGTAGGTACACTAAATATGTTTATTTGAGAAAGCTGTGAAGGTTTTATGTGATTGGGTCAGTTTATTTAAATGTGCTGAAATAGCAAGTACAATGGTAGGGAATCATAACCAGTCCTAATAAAGTACAAAACCTGAATATGAGGTCAATAAAACAGAAAAACAATAGCAAAATACAGTGTGTAGAATGCAGATGTTAGCACAGTGTAGTAAAAGTTCTATAAGAAGGCACATACTCATTGTTTCCTTGTTTTCCATGCAAATGAAACATTATTTTTCTAACCTTCTGAAGATAATATGGGACCTGAAAGTCAAAATGGGCTCACCTCTCCTCCTTCCCCTTTGCCAACAATTAAGATATAAGCTAGATTTACACCTTCGTACACCTCAGTTAGTGGGTTTTCAGTCTCCATATTCAGTCTCCAAAGAGGCAAATTTACATGGAGCATACCACATGAGGATGTAGAAAACAGTGTGATTTGAGATTCCATGTTGCTCTTGCATAGATGGCAAATAAAAATGTGGATTTTGTGTTGAAAATTCAGCAGCTTGTGGCCAGGCAGTAGCAATTTTCATCAATAAGCCTGAGCAGAATTTGCATTTAATGTTTGACACAGAATTATCTAGTGCATACATAAAGCCCATAGCCTGCTTATAAGGTTATTTGTCAGAATAAGCTACACTCTGTGGGAATTACATAGGGGTTTCAAACATATTGATGTAATCACTAGATAAACTGGTCCATTAATAAATGAGATAGAATAGGGAAATCAGTTATGAATTGTAAAATTGTTGAGTAGAGGAACTGCATTTATAAATATGTCCTAGGTTATAAAAACAGGAAAAGGAAGCATAGCTGATTTGAAAGTCATGAAGAATTGGAAATCTTACAGATTAAACTATTATTAAACAACAGGTGGAAGAATACTTTAAAAAAGGATGCAGGTTTGAACCAAAAAATCATAAGCTTTTAAGCTATCTATACCCCTGGTTTTAGAATGAACTTTGCAGATGTGAGAAAAGAAAAACAGCAGAATTGACCTGATGAGTGTAAGTGTGAACTGAATTTACTGTTTACTAGAAATAAGAATAAAATAGAGGTTTGATTTGTTGACCATGCTTAGGTGTTTTATTGTTGTTGTTGTTGTTGTTTAATTATTATTTTATTTTATTAGTGTTAGTGAAAGTATTTAGGAACACAAAATGAAATGAGATATCAGTGATGCTTTAGATGGATGACTGAAAAGAGCTAGCACGTCTGCAATCATGAAATAAAATGCTGATATTGGTCATTAAGAACTACTCCCGAGTATTTGTTTGATTTCTATAAATGAGAAATGGAGCACTGAATAACTGTTGTCTGTGTTGCAAGTCTTTGGATATCGTACCTAGACATGCATATCCTAGGATAAAAGCATGCAGCTAACTGATGAATATTCCTACTGAATATGAGCTTAAATGATATTGACAGCAAAGGTTTTGGCAATGCTGAAGGGTGAAGTTGATGGTCATTCATCAGTAAGCAAGACAGGTTGGTAAAAAGTTACACCATGCTTCATTAAGATGTCAAAAACAGCAAGAAGTGTAGACGGTTGGAAAACATAAAATGTTTTCTGTGAGTTGTAGATTTCACAACGTCTCCCATCCCCCAGTTTTATCTCATCAGGTTTCCACAAACACCATTTTTATCCACTGTTCACACTAGGAACTTTATGATTTGGTCTAGAAAATGGCAGTTTCTCAGAAGTGGTAATAATAAGAAAGTTGATGGTGTGAATGGGAGGGTTGATTCTTCAAAGCATTGTACTTTTTTAAAAGGTTCGTTTGATTGCTATTCAGTCTTCCTGGCAGAGTGGGAATATCATTATTCAAGGCAAAGACAAATTCATTTGAAAGGCCTGAATGACACAGGGTGGAGCTCTTAATGATAGAATCTAACTTCAATTAGGCAAACAATAAAAACATTAATAACAACTCTATAGAAACTGACAAATACCTTTAGTGATTGGAAGACACTTGCCAAATTAAATGAACTAACAGTATACCATAGACTAATCTTGTTTTTTGTTTGTTTAAATATTGATTATGCCAGGCTTTTACCTCTTGATTTGGTGTCCCTAATTCTGACTGATCAGTACAGTCTCAGAGCTGCTACTTAGACCATGTAACTACCTAAAACAAAAAAACTAAAAATTTTCCAAGCCAAAGTGATAACTTAGAGCAAAACTGAACAGAATTATTTTGTGTGTTGATTAATTTCCACCAACTTGAAGAAAAATGAGTGGTATCATCTAGAACTGATGACAGTACAACTGTGCTTTATGTAAAGAAGAATGATTTTATTGCAGTTGTAAGCGACCTTGCAATTTCAGATTTGGAACAGACATTGTAAAAATTGACAAGAAGTAGTCAAGCAGTTTGGCTTTTTGCATCCTCAGCATTCAATCTGTCATACTAGAGAGGAGCGTATTTGTTCAAGACTGGGGAAGACATAATGCTTTTAGTATTCCTTCAGCAGGCACAGCCAGTCAGATCAGACTGTGAAAGCAAATGCATTTGACATCTTGTTCAAATACATCATATTCACCCCAGACAGTTCCTTGAGATCATAAAGACCTTATGATGATATATAAAATTGCCTTGACTATGCCTGTTGTGTCAGGGTAAGTTCAGGTTTGAAATTAGGAGATATTTCTTCTCAGAAAGAGCAGTCAGACATTGGAACGGGTTGCCCAGGGAGGTGGTGCAGTCACCGTCCCTGGGGGTGTTCAAGGAAAGGTTGGACGTGGTGCTTAGGGATGTGGTTTTGTGGGTGACATTGGTGGTAGGGGATGGTTGGACCAAATGAGCTTGGAGCTCTTTTCCAGCCTTAATGATCTTATGATTCTATGTGAATCTGAACATGCTTTCACTACACAGACTGTTATTAAGAATGTGCCTAGATACTCAGTAGGACAAAAATCAGTTGAAAGCTCTGATGAAGGTGCGATGATAATCACGATGTCTGAGATGGCATGGTTACAGGCTGAGATATGAATATGTGTATAGGCTCCTTCAAAACAAGAAATTTGGCACCACTAGACCATAGATTTACACTTACTTAAATGTCACAGAATCACAGAATCACCGAGGTTAGAAGGGACCTCTTGAAGATCATCTGGTCCAACTCCCCTCCCATGCAAGATCACCTAGAGCACATCATGCAGGATGGCATCCAGGTGAGTTTTATCTTCCCTGGGTACAAATTATATATTGCTAATAAGAAATATAATTACTTTTTATTTCATTTGAAGGGAAATATCTGTGTGATCCCCTGCATCGTGGTGACACTTTCCCTCTGTTATTTAAAGCCTACTCTGGAATATTTACCTGTAAACTAGAAAATCCTTTGATGTCAGAAAAACTATAGGTGGAGCTTCATTATTGCAACAGCATCTGAAAAGAAACTGTTCTATGAATGTGAACATTTTTTGTCAGAGCAATGACTAAGTTTTGCACGGTTTGGTATACACAGACTCCCAGATCGGGTAGTAAGCAAAGTAATTGCTTTCTCCTGCATGAATTTTTCAATCCTAGCAAGAATAATTTGAATAAGGTTATTTTTATTTTTATTTTTATTTTTATTTAGTGCTTATTGTTAACCGGAGAGTATTGACGCTGAACATGGAAAAACTAGGCCTGAACATTTTTTTAAATGTTAGGGTCTGGGTCTGATAGTGAACACTTACGTACAAAATTGCTTCCTGATTTTGCAGTTTACATGATTACATTTGCCTTACTAAATATGTGAACACATTTGATCTCATAACTTTCACAGCAGTATGACATCATTGGTTTCCATAGGAAGATTCCTGCTGGCAACAGAAGATTGAAATGAGGGATTCTATTATATAGAATTTATCATATCTTTTTAATGTACCCTCCTTACTCCCCAGAGTCGCAGCAATAAAAATATTATGCAGCTTCCTTTCCCATTATCCTTTGAGTTATTAAAATTAAAAAAAAAATAAAAATCAGCAAAGAATACTGGTCTGGTATCCTCTCCCAGACTGCAGCTGTTGTGCTCACTTCTAGAGGATTACAGGATCCTGTTAATTTGGCCTCCATTTTCAATTGCCCATTCAGATATTTAGTATGACATAATAAGCAGTTGTCATACTAAAGGTGGATTTTGAGGTGGATTCTGAGGTGGATTCTAGACTTTAGATACTAAAGGTCAATTGAGATATGGATATATTGTGGTCATTATATGGATCTAAGAAGTCAGACACAAAAGCCTTTCTTTGGTGATGAGAACAGTAGCTGGAGGGTAGTTGTAAGGTTTGCCAGGTGGGTAACAGAAAGAGCGGCTGCAGTTTTATTCTTGTTTATATCCCTTTGGTTTGCACTTTGAATCTGTACTGCTCACGGCCTTGCATGCCACATGAATAATTTTGTAAAAGGGTGGTGTAACACCATTAATGGTGAAAAGACAAAAATGTTTGTTAATGCTGATAACCTCTGTTAAACTAAATCCATTTTCTTCATGCACCTGGAAAAAATGGCAGATTAACACCCCTCCTCTATAAAAAGACCCATCTTCTTTGTAAAGCTACCCAATTCAGCAGCTCCTACCCATTTCATGTTAGCATGTATTGTACTTATGCGTACATGCCTTTGTTCTTCATTCTTATTGGAGCAAAGATGTTGCCCTGTACCTTGTATTTTAAAATCTGTTTGAAAGTATCTGACTAGACTAAAACATTTTCATAAGTGATTACTGATAAGTCCTTTCCTGACAAAATAAATAAATAAATTTTAGGATTTAGAATACTTCACTTGAAAGGGACTTTGAAATATCACCATGTCCAACTGTCTGACCAGTTCAGGGCTGACCAGAAGTTAAAGCACGGTACTGAGGGCACAGCCCAAATGCCTCTTGGACACAAACAGGCTCGGGGTACCCAGGACCTTGCTAGGAAGCCTGTTGCGGTGTCTGGCCACCCTCAAGGTAAAGAATTGTTTCCCAACGCCCAGCCGGGCCCTCCCTTGGTGCAGCTCTGTGCCGTTCCCATGTGTCCTGGCAACAGCTCCCAGGGAGCAGGGGCCGGCACCTGCCTCTGCGCTTCCCTCCTCAGGGAGCTGCCGGGAGCAGTGAGACCGCCTCTGGGCCTCCTCTTCTCCAGGCTGGGCAGCCCCAGTGTCCTCAGCCTCTCCTCACAGCACGGCTGTCCGGCCCTTGGGCTGGGCTTGCTGCCCTCCTCTGGGTGCTTTCAGGGGGCTTAACACCCGTTTTAGGTTGGGGAGTCCACAGCTGCACACAGTAGGCCTTAACAACCGGTGAGGCTGCACCGATGCTAAATACAGTGGGAACATCACCCCTTTAGACCGGCTGGCTGTGCTGTGTTTAATGAACCCCAACACACAGATTGAAAAGTTACGGAAAGTTATGAAAAAGTCATGGAAATATTAGTTGTAAAATTTCCTCTTGTAAACTGCATAATATCAGTTCAGCCCCCTGTTTTTGCCGAATACAGTTAATCTGTATAGCAATGGATCCACACATTAAAGTTGCTCTTAATCTAGATTATTTTCATCACAGAGTGTCTGAACTATCTTTCAAAACTGTGTTTTGGACTTGCTTGTCTAAAGTGTTAAAAAATCAGTAACTGAGTGGAAAAACAAACAAACAAACAAAAAAACACCAACAAACAAACAACAAAAAAACCACCAACAAACAAATGAAAGCAGATATGAAGGAAGCTTGCAATCTATGTAGACAGTGAGCCTGGTCTATGCGGCCTTAAGACTACATGCCTTCAAAATATTACGTAGACATATTTGTCCTGATTTTCTGTGCAAAGCTCTGGAGTAGTGTTGGAAGAAATGATCCCCAAGGGCTTTGTTTATTGACAGAAAGTCTTTTATGGTTCACATGTTATTTCTCTCCCCATCAGGCTCCCACCTTTTCTTAGCAAGTTGCTGAGGAGCTTTTCTAAAGTAGCCACAAGCAGATCATGTGTTTCCACCACTGTGTTCAGCAACTGCTTGACTGGAATCTTCAGAAGGAAGCTGATGGCTCCAGTGGAGCTGACTTATGAGAGGAAATCATGGTGTTTAACACATTAACAATGCCTGCAGAAACCTTTCATAGGTCCACATGCTGCTTTCAGAAGATGTTATCAGGCATTCTGGAAATTGGTACCCAAACTGTCCTGGAAAATCACTTTAGGACAACCATCCCAGACAAAATGCTATCAATAGAATGATGTTTTCATGAGCTTTTTCATTCAGCGGAGGATAAGACAGCACCAGTGCACAGTCCCACCAGTGCAATTTATAGTGAATTCATGGGTCTAACATGGCGTATGCTCAGCATCGTGTCTATTGCACATTAACAGTTAAGGCATGATAATCTGATATTAGGTGACAAAGGATTGATATTGACAAGGAGCTTTGCATTTTACTTTGCAAGCACAGTTGTTGTTTTTAATGATTTTCTCCTTGTTAGTTAGTGGAAACGTTATGAATGGTAAGGTCACTTGCATTGTTTGTTTTCTCCATCTGGTCTTAGCAGTTTCTGAAGAGCTGTATTAAACACACTGTTTCTGTAAGGAAGCTAGCTGTTGTGGGGTAAGTGATTGGTATACTAGGGCTGAAGAAACAGTTTCCAGCCTGAAGTGTTAGAATGAGACCGTTTGTGCCAAAAGGAGTTCCCATTCTTTTGACTGTTCACTGTTGGATACATTTTGGGTGTGTTTTTCTCAGGAAGAACAATTTCTCTTTTGACAACTGTACTGATGAGTCATATGCAACTGTTTCACCCTTCCCACAGCACACAGCCTACAAGAAAGTCACCAAATTATCCTTGTGAACCAGATATAAATGTCTCCAGAAAGCCTTTGCTTCACGAGAACATCCCTTTTTAATGCATGATCATCTTTTGTGCAGCACTTTTTATTCACCAGATACCATTGCCAAGGTCCTGTCATACACACCTTTCTTGACATGAAAAAGAAAAAAATGAAGCTTCCCATTTCTCTGAAACCTGCTGTGGTTTTTGGTGGCTGAAACTCAAAGTATCTTCTACCCCCAGATCAGAGCACTGCAGACCTGGCAGTGTTGGAATAGCTCAGCACCAATATGTGCAGGTTGTGTTTGAGGCACTATGGCTTGTCTGCTTGGAATTTCTGTGGGATCTGTGGGGTTATTATAAATTACTGAAGGTTATTCTGCATTACTTGCTGGTTGTTGTAGGAATCGCCATTATAGGAGGTCAGGGAAGGAGGAAGGATTTGACTGTATATCCATTAAAAGGTGTGTAGAAGCCCAGGATGCTCAATGGGATTTTTTTTCTTCCTGCCAAGCAAGAAAAGGACAATCCTTGGAATTCTAAGTCTTAGTACAGAAATGGTGACTAATTTGTCATTCAGGATTTATGAAGGATGTTTCCTACTTCTCACTGACAGTAAAGAACAAATCAAATGCTAGGTTTGCAGTCTTGAAAATTAGTACACTCTAGAGAGCCAATTAAACATTATTCGCATATTTCAGCCCCATATTAATGTTCTTTTAAAGCACACTCCAGGTCTTCCTCACAAGCCAGGATTATGGTATTATCAGACTAATTTAAGGAACGTTATCATTATAATATGGCTTTTGCAATTACATGGTATACGAGGTGGCAAGACAGCATGGCTTTGCATTGCCAGGCTGCAAAACAAATTCAGTGTTCAATCAACCTGAGAAAAAAAAGACAATTCTCATTTACATAAACATGTAGCCACGGAAACTATATGCACAGAGGTATAAGGAAAAGAGACCTGTTTTACATGATGTGCATAGAATATTTGACAGTTTAGATTGGAGACGTCATTGATGTGGGTAGGAATGGTGCAGTTCGTTGCCATGGATATCATTTTCCCTACTGGCAGTGCAAAGATTGGCAGGGATGGATGTTTAAAAAAAAGACACACGTGCGCACACACAAATGCATGCATACAAAAACACCCAAACCACTGCAACACTCTGGCAGCCTCATTCTCTTCTTTTGTTGAAAAGCTATGTATCCTTCTTTTGCTAATGACAGCTCATCTAATATATGGTGTAATCTAGAAATATTGATATTTCTATAGCAAATCATTTATGTACAATATGTATTTATACCTTGCACATAAAGCAGCAGACGTGTAAAATATTTTTATATGCATATATTCTATAGGATAGATAGAAAGACATAGATATTCAATATTTAGGGGAAAATATATATTTGTCTACATGTATCTCTGTTTATACTGAGATTCTTTTTCCTGCTTTAATTTATGAGAAACCCATTGACTTTTATGCACACATTTAAACTTGAACTGTGAGTTGTATATATTACAGTATGAATATGAACTTGTGTAAAAAGAAAAATAACTGATTTTTCATTAATGGTTGGCAGTAGTTTTCTGATTAGCTGGTCACTAGTTCACATACGAACTATTTATAATTCTATTTACCAGTAAAACAAACAAACACAAGTTCTGCTGTCATTTTACAGCTTCTGCCAAATGGCCCTTCAGTATGATTTGATCTTAGTACAGCCTTATTGAACCATACATTTCATTTAGCCATGTGAGAGACTTGATGTCAACTGCTGATGGCAGCAGGACTATATGGACTCTTAAATATCAGTACTTTTGCCACTTGAGTGTTGAGCATCTCAGGTCCTGAAGCAAGATCCAAGCCCATGCTCTCCTAGAGTCAAGTTAAGAAATAAGAAAAAAAAGATTATTTTAGCTTTCACCTAAATTATTTCAATGAATGTGGTTAGGTTCCACTCTCAATTAAAAATGAGCAAACTACAGCCAAATATATTTTAAATTATTGTTCATATATTCATGATCTTCAGGGTAACACTATAATTACCACCAAGTTCTTCTTTTGAAGCAGACATTATTTAGATTTGATATGTGACTTTTCCATCATCGGCGATTTTTGTTGTTGTTTGTTTGTGGGTTTTCTTCGGTTGGTTGGTTGTTTTGGTTGATTGGTTTGGTTTGGTTTGGTTTGGTTGCGTTTATTTGCATTTATTAATAAAATCACATTAAAATATAAGGGGAGTTTTTTTTGTTTTTGTTTTTGTTTTTAAGCATAAGGCAAAATACAAATTTATATTTATGATGAACCTTTTCAATAAGGAAGTGGTATTCAGGCTTTAATCAATGTTCATGTACTATACAATACCTCTAAGCAAAACCTGGAAAACAGTTAGTTCTTTATTGTTCTCAGGCAGACAGATTGGGCAAAGAGATAAAGTCTCTTCCTAGTTCTATTTCTTTCTAGCTAGATTATCATTAGGAAATAATTTTTTCCTTATATATATTGTACAGATATATAAGGAAAGGTATATTACTGGAAATAGGAATAATTAAAGTGCAAAACACTTTGAGATCTGTGGATAAAAAAAAATATATCTAAAAGTAGTAATATATAGTATAATTCTCTTTCCCCCTGGTTTACAAAGTTGAAGCAAGTAGTTTGTCTCTAGCAAATATGTATGTGAGTAAGCTTCCCATACATTGAAATCTGAGATGCTTCCCTTCAGAATGGTTGTTACTGAGCTCACTGGATGAGAGCTCCAGGGGCAGTAAGTTGTGCATTGTAGCACATTGTGTGGTGTTGGATTGCTTGCTGAGGCCAGCTCTGCTTCCATTGCCATTGTGCTTATCTGGTTCCATCACCGCTGCACTTTGTTCAGTTCCAGCAAAGTTCAGTTGTCATTGACTGGGTGACTCTTACTGTAATGCCATTAAAATGGCAAAAACAACCACAGTAGTGATGACATACAGTGTTGTAAGTAATCCCGCAGATGGCTTTGCTTTTGCCTGAGGCATGATGCCTTGAGGGCAGGAAGGCTCTGCAGGAGGATCTGGATAGGCTGGAGCGATGGGCTGAGGTCAACTGTATGAAGTTCAACAAGGCCAAGTGCCGGGTCCTGCACCTGGGGCGCAACAACCCCAAGCAGAGCTACAGGCTGGGAGATGAGTGGCTTGGAAAGCTGCCTGGCCGAGAAGGACCTGGGAGTATTGGTTGATAGTCGGCTGAATATGAGCCAGCAGTGTGCTCAGGTGGCCAAGAAGGCCAACAGCATCCTGGCCTGTATAAGAAGCAGTGTGGCCAGCAGGTCTAGGGAAGTGATTGTCCCCCTGTACTCGGCTCTGGTGAGGCCGCACCTCGAGTACTGTGTTCAGTTTTGGGCCCCTCGCTACAGGAAGGACATGGACGTGCTCGAGCGAGTCCAGAGAAGGGCGACCAAGCTGGTGAGGGGTCTGGAGAACAAGTCTTACGAGGAGCGGCTGAGGGAGCTGGGCTTGTTCAGCCTGGAGAAGAGGAGGCTCAGGGGCGACCTTATCGCTCTCTACAGTTACCTTAAAGGAGGCTGTAGTGAGGTGGGGGTTGGTCTGTTCTCCCACGTGCCTGGTGACAGGACGAGGGGGAATGGGCGAAAGTTGCGACAGGGGAGTTTTAGGTTGGATGTTAGGAAGTACTTCTTTACCGAAAGGGTTATTAAGCATTGGAACGGGCTGCCCAGGGAGGTGGTGGAGTCACCATCCCTGGAGGTCTTTAAAAGACGTTTAGATGTAGAGCTTAGCGATATGGTTTAGTGGAGTACTTAGTGTTAGGTCGGAGGTTGGACTCGATGATCTTGAGGTCTCTTCCAACCTAGAAATCTGTGACACCTCCCACTAGACCAGGTGGCCCAAAACCCCCATCGAGCCTGGCCCTGAACATCTCCAGGATGGAGCATCCACAGCTTCTCTGGTCAACCTCTTGCCATTGCATCACAAACCTCAGAGTAAATAATTCCCTCTTAATATCTAATGAAAACCTGCTCTCTTTCAGTTTATAGCCATTACCCTTGTCCTATCCCTAAAATACTTGACAAAGAATTCCTCCTCAGCTTTCCTTTTTTTCTGTTTTTTTTTTTTTTTTTTTTTTTGTAGCCTCTCCAGAGGTTACTCTCTCTAGGCTGAACAATCACAACCCCTCATCTTTCCTTTGTCAAAGTCTGTCTTCAAAGTCAAATGTCTTTGTCAAAGACATCTCCCTACCCCGGTGAAGTCAACTGCTCCTCCCAGATTAGCATCATGCGTAAACTGACTCAATATGCCCTCAAATCCTACATGCAAGTCAGTTAGGACAACACTGAAGAGAACATGCCCTAAATCCTAAATTTAGGATTGTGAAGACCAAGACACTGTCTGTGGCAGAGTCACCGCTTTTATTTTGTTTATTGGAAGTGCAATGTGCCCTGCTAAAGGCGCCGGGGGGGCGGCCTCTTGCAGGGCTGGGGAGAGTCCGGGCTGCTGTCAGCCCTCCTCTTTGGGGGGTGCCGGGGCCCCCCAGGCGAGCTGTTCCTGCCCTGGCCAGGAGGAGAGGGCCCGGGGCTGCAGCCCCTGCACTGCGGCATCTTCTTCTGCCGCCTGTCCAGGCTCTCTGAAGGGCTCCTCCTGCTCCCCAGGGATGGGTGTGGTGGGTGGGTGGCCAGGACCCCCATGCAGGGCAGCACTTGAGGTGCTGGGGAGCTCCTCAACGTCAGAAGCCTCTGAGCTGCTGGAGGAGAGCAGGCTGGAGACAGGAGTGTCCTGGGAGGAGGCAGCAGGGCTGGGGGTGGCCACAGGACTCTCTTCTGGCTCCCTGCTGTCCTGGGAGCCCTCGAGGTCCACCTCAGGGCCGTTCTGGTGTTGCCTGACAGGAGCGGGTTCCAGGAGTCCCAGCTCTTCAAGGAACTCGTCAGTGCACATCTCCACAGTTCCTTCAATGAGCTGCTGTACAAAGCTGTTGTATGGCCCTGCAGGGACGGCTGCAGCTCCCGGATCAAGGCCACCTCGTCCAGCCCGTAGCGGCACAGCCAAGAAACAACGTTGGCCTCCAGCACGTCCTGGTCCCACCAGGCAGCTCCGAACAACTCCCTGGCTTGCTGGCGTACCCAGGGCCGCAGCGGACCAAGGAGAGCCGGGTGTTCCCTGAAGAGGGCCGCCCATTCCTCGGGCAGGAGGCCACTCACGACAGTCTGGGGCACTGGCTCTGCAGCCCCCTGCTCATCCTGGTGGCTGTCCTCTTGGTTCTCTGCATGGCGGACAACTTGGACCTCCAGAAAGTCATCTTCTGACCAGATGGAGTAGCGTACGGAGGTGATGTCCTGCCTGCAGAGGGGGCAGTTGACGCTTCTCTTGGCCCAGCGCATGATGCAGCCCAAGCAGAACTGGTGCTGACAGGGGCTGACGACGCTGGGCTCCTTTGGGGTCCCCTGGCAAACAGGGCAGGTGACGTCAGCCTCTGTGGCCATGGCGTTGTCTCGCTGCGGCGGGCTGGGGAGAGCTGCAGGATGGGGAGCTGCTTCCCCTCGCTGGCGCCGCAGCGACACGTGCTGCGCGCTGCAAGAAGGAGAGAGGCCAGGGTCAGTGGCTGTGCCGGGGCGGGCAGCGGCAGTGCCCCGGCCCCTCAGCAGGAAACCCCCCAACCCCAGCCCCAGCCCCAGCCCCAGCCCCGCGGCTGGGCCGTCTCATGCCCCCCGCGGGCCGCCCCAGGGCACGTGTCCCCACACAGCTCACCTGCGCTGCTGCGAGCGCGCCTCACAGGGCCCCGGCTGCCTGAGCCAGGCAGGGCCAGGGAAACACGGGCACTGGCTGTGGGATGGGCACCGAGAGCAGCTGCCGGCAGCCCCACAGCACAGCTCCACCAAATCCTTGCTCGCCTCTCCAAGCCTCGCACAAACGCTCAGCGGGAGTCCAGGCACGAGCCAGGCTGGGACGGGCTCTGCCGGCGCCCCAATATGAGCAGCGAGAGCCGTGACGTCACAGCCCGTTGCTGGGTGACCTCAGAGCCCATTGCTGGGTGTTGTCACAGCTCATCGCTGGGCTCACCGGGGTCCCGTGTCACCTGCCCGGTGTCTGCAGGGCCCTGGGGTGGCCCGGGCCTGGTCAGCCGCAGGCTTTGTGTCCGCCGGGCTTTGGGAAGAGGGCGGCGCCCAGGCCGTTCCCTCCAAAATGGCCTCCTGGTCTGGCAGCTGCAGGACAGCCAGATATGGTCGCAGTGTGTTCCAGCTTGTCCCGCTGCATGGACACGCAACAGATGCCCATCACTGAGCATCTCCATCAAATGCTACAATGTCCCCACAGATACTCGAGTCCAGCTCCTGGCTCCACACAGGACCCCCAAAACCAAAGCACATGTCTGAGAGCAGTGCCCAGACACTTTGTGAACTCCAGCAGGCTTGCTGCCCTCACCACTTCACTGGGAGGCCTGGTTCAGTGGCCAAGCCCCTGTCAGTGAAGAATCTTTTCCTCACCTCCAGCCAGACCCTCCCCTGTCACAGCCTCATGCCGTTCCCTCGAGTTTTGTCGCTGTCCCCAGAGAGCAGAGCTCAGCGCCAGCCCCTCCGCTCCCCTCGTGAGGAAGCTGCAGGCTGCCACGAGGCCTCTCCTCAGTCTCCCGCAGGCTGAACAAACGCAGAGATCTCAGGCGCTCCTCATCCGTCTTGCCCTCCAGACCCTTCACCACTTTGAAGCCCTCCTTTGGACACTCTCTAAGAGTTTTATGTCCTTCTGATATTGCGGTGCCCAAAAGTGCACACAGGACTCGAGGTGATGCTGAAAGAGCGCAGAGCAGAGCACAGCAATCCTTTCCCCCAACCGGCTAGCCATGCCGTGCTGGAGGCACCCCAGGATGCGCTTGCTGCTCCTGGCTTCCAGGGCCTACAGTTGACTCACGTTCAACTTGTCATTGACCAAAACCCCCAGATCCCTCTCTGCACGGCTGCTCTCCAGCCTCTCAACCCCCAGACTGCGAGTACAGACAGGGCTGCCCCTTGCCACGTGTGGAATCTGGCACTTGCTCTTGCTGAAGCTCCTATGGCTGGGGATTGCCCAGCTCCCTACTTTGTCAAGATCTCTTTGCAAGGCCTATCTACCCTCGACGGAGTCAGCCGCTCCTCCCTCCCAGTTTAGCATCATCCGTAAACTGACTCAATATGCCCGCAAGTCCTACGTGCAAGTCAGTTAGGACAACACTGAAGAGAACTGGCCCTAAAATGGAGGCCTGCGGAAGCCCCCTAGTGACTGGCCGCCAGCCTGACGCAATCCCATTGACGATAACCCTTGGAGCCCGACCCATCAGCCAATTGTTCACCCATCGCATTATGCACTGCTCTAGCTGTGTGCTGGTCAACTCGTCCAGAAGGAGACAGTGAGAAACAGTACTGAAGCTTTGCTGAAATCCAAAGAGGTGCCATCAACTGGCTTCCCTCGGCCAACTAGCTGGATGTCTCAATGTTTTGTTGTTTTGTTGTTGTTGTTTTTGTTGTTTCCTCAGCTGTCTTTAGGTATCGGGAGGCCTCTTTAAGATCTCCCTGGAGGCTACTCTCTCCATGCTGAACAACCCCTACTCCCTCAGTCTTCCATTGTAGCTGAGGTGCTTCAGCCCCTTGATAATTTTGGCTGTGCTTTGGTTTTTTTCTAACAGATCCATATCCTTCCTTTGCGGGGGCCCCCAGAGCTGAGTGCAGGGCTACAGGTGGGGTCTCATGAGAGCAGAGCAGAGGGGGACAATCCGCTCCCTCACCCTGCTGGCCACGCTGCTGTTGGTGCAGCCCAGGGTACGGTTGGCTTTTTGGGCTGCAAGCACACATTGCTGGCTCATGCTGTGTTTCTCATCCACCAACACCCCCAGGTCCTTCTCTTGAGGTCTGCTCTCAATCCATGCTTCCCCCAGCCTGTATTTGGCTTGGGATTGCCCCAGTGCAGATGCAGGACCTTGTTGAAGGTCAACAACATGGCCTTGTTGAACCTCATGTTGAACCCCATTCTTTGCACAGGCCCCCTTCTTCTGCCTGCCTGGGATGACATCCCTTCCCTCCAGAGTTTTGACAGAACCACACAGCTTGGTGTCATTGGCAACCTGCTGAGGGAGCACTCGATTCCACTGTTGAGGTCACCAATGAAAATTTTTATCAGTACTGGTTCCAATGCAGACCCTTGAGGGACACCACCTGTCACCCTTCTCCATCTGGACATTGAACTGTTGACCACTTCTCTTTGAGTGTGTCCCTTGAGCCAATTCCTTATCCACTCAACTGTCCATCCATGCACTCCATGTCTCTCCAATTTAGAGGCAAGGATGTTCTGTTGAACCAAATCAACACCTTTACACAAATAAAGACAGATGACATCTGTTGTTCTTACCTTACCACTATTGTCATCACTGTTACAGAAGTGGCTGTGCCTTGTATTATGTAACACATTATGTAACATTATGTATTATGTAACACGTCTCGTAACATTTTATAAAAGAATTTTCTCCCCTTTTGCTTTCTCTGCTGACCTTCTTCTGCCAGCTCAGACAGCAAGAGGTGCCCTGATCTTTTACTGTTTCTCTACTGTTTTTATGGTTTCTGAGAGTCTGTTTCTCTGAATAAAACTCGCCCTTTAGTCTTCTGTCTTTAAATCTTCCTTTCATGGGAGGACAGGCCACAAGTGTTCTTGCAGCATTGCACAAATATTTTCTGTATTTCAAGCTATTAAAATAATCTTTCATTGATTGGTGGCGGAATTTTACAAACATCTGTTCGCCATGGACAAGCTACCGCTTGACTAAGGTGTGCCTATCTATGGTCCTGTGCAGTGTCTTGAGTGCTCCCTCTCAACCTCGACCATACTGGTCCCTCACCATGGACCTTACTGAAACCTACCCAAGATATTACTTTCACATTGGGGTCTCCTTGTCCCACCTGTATTAGTGATTTTTTCATGTATAGCTCATATCAGAATCCAGTGCAAGAAATCTTAACCGTTTTTGACATGATCATTTCACTAGTGAAATAGCTCTGCTTGCTGTCAATTGGCAGTTACTTCAAGATGGTGTTTTCTGGTTGATTTAAATGTCCTAATTTCTTCCATGCTTTTTCCCTGTCTCATTTCTCTTTTCTCTTCTGTGTAGAACATGTCCATCTTTGTAAATAAAAATTCAGGAAAAAAAGATGTTTTGGATTTCATGTTCTGTCTTGCATTGCAAGTATTAGATCAAAAGAGGTTTATGAATTTTCTGTCTTTTGTGTAGAGAACAGCTCCGTTTCTTGTTTTCTGAGCTACCAAATTTAAAGTTTGGAATGAATGGAAAATGATAAACCAAGCAAAATGGATGTAGTCTGACATTTAATTATAATTTTAAATTTTATAATTGTAATTATATTTAACTATATATTAATAATTTCTCACCATGGCATTTCTTTTCATGTAGTACTACAAGGAGCCTATGCAGCAAATCTATGTTCTTCTAATCTCACCTCCACTGGTAATACTGCATGTCTCTCATACAAAAAACATGTTGAAATTCTCACTCCTGTGGAACTGGTCTTACTGAATATAGATATATATTGATATATATTTATATATACTGCTGTTTCCTCACACCAAAATTAAAAATATAAATGCAACCATTATACTGCTTCAGGGGTGAAAATAAAGGTATGCATGACATTTTTTAATGACATACCTGATACCTCTTCCCTGAACAGAGATAAAGGAGACACCAGAAGGTTTAGCCACTTGGATTATCCAACCAGCTGAACCTTTTGTGATGCATTGCCTTTTTTTTTTTTTTTTGACAGTCTTTGAAGTACCTTGCCACCATTACCAGTAACAGTGAAATGAACATGTAGCTTCAAGGTGACAAAATGCAGCATTTCAAGGACTGCAGTGTTGGAGGTCCTTCCTCACCTCAAAGCTCATATTGAGCTTTGCTCATGCTAGTTTCATGTACATTACCTCTTGCACTGACACCTTTCACTGCCATGTCTGTGCTTCTAAATCTTTCAGGCCACAGGAAAGGAAAGTGAGTTTATACAGCCATTTTGGGGAACAACTGTGTGTACATTTTATCCCTGTTTAATTGCAAATTTATGCTTTGGGACTATTCAAAGTGTCACATATCAGTATACTCCTGTTTTTGCATAGTCACACATGATGAGACAAAGCATGCCAATATTAACTTGTTATAATAAACTGCTCAACACAGTGATACTCATCACTATTCCAACTAAATTTGGACTATATGTCACAGCTACTAAGCCACTATTCATCATTTTTTTAATGTGTTCACATAAGTACACTTTTGCTTGTTCTAATATGCCTAACTCTATCATTATTTTTATCCTATAGATAAAGCAGTACAGAATGTTATGATTTAGAACTTAATAGGAAGACTTTTTACACCATTAAATAAACTAGAAAATCATGGTCTGCAAGAAGCAGAACCTTACTTTCTTAATGTTAAAAGCAAAAACAAAAACAAACACAAATAAACAAATAATAATAAAAAAACCTCCTTTCTTTGATATGCTCTTTCACTGAGAACATCTTCTGTGAACTTAATGTGGTACAGTACCGTAAAGTATGGTAGAGAAACTGCAGCATAATAAATAAATAAAAATATCAAACATCGCTTACTTCTTTTGAAGTATTCCTTTAATAATCTGGTATGAAATCTGGAGGATAATATCACTGAAAACAAAAACAAGGTTTTCTTTTAACTCTTGCTGGTGATAGAGTTCATCCTTCTTTTAACTGAGAATCTGATTTTCTACCTCAACTGAAAGCAACTAGTGAACTGTGGAACCAGGCATATGCAATACATATATGTGCCATATATTATTTGTGCTTTTTTTTTTCATATATATACACACATATATATACATAAAACAAAGAAAAAGAACAAAAACTTTCATTTTGCCTCTGAAATACTCAAAGTACTCAACCTTATACTCCTGCTTCTTTCATCTTTGTACCACTAAACTCCATTCTTGTAGAAAATACTTGCATCATTTATTTATTTATTTGTTTTTTGTTTGTTTATCATGAAATACTCTAAGAAACCCAAAGAAATTTTATAAAGTATCTACTCCAGATTATTTTTGTGTTAACTCTCGCATATATTCTTTGAGATTGAACAAGTGGATGAGGACTAAGATTGTGTCTTGAAAGAAGTCAGATTATGTGATAAAATAAGATTATAGAGAATTGCATCCCCTTCTTCAAAGTCCTGCCACAGAGGCAATTAAACAATCCAGATAGCCACATAGAGGGAAGTAAACCCTCTGCTCAAGCAGGCTCAGATGGAATGAATGAATTGAAATGGAAATTTTTGTTTTGTATGCATTCTGTTGGTTAGTCTTTCAGTGGTGCATTTTGTAAGAATGATTTTTCAGTCATAATGTTTTGGTGCTGAAAAAAGTTTTTTCTGAAACTCATTTCTGCTCATCTAGTTCTTATTTCCTGCCATCCCCAGTAAAAATAAAACTGCTATTCTTCTTCAGACTTTCTAACAATGTAGGTTCATCTGACTAAGGTACAGAAGAAAAACAACCCATAACTTACAAGACCAATCACAGCTCATTAACCAAAACTCAACTTTGCATATTGATTGTTTATGACAAGATATTAGGCTTATATTCTTGGGAGATGGTGTTACATGGAGCAATGACTGAGGAAAAGTGCAGGGAAACCGACAGAGAAAAACAAGAAAATAGTTTAGGTCAGTAAATTCCAGGCACAGTTAGCTTCTTTGGGAATATCCTATGTACTCTAGATACTGTACTATTTTTTATTTGTATTTAATAATATGAAATGATAAATGAAACTCCTGTGTAGATAAAACAACTCTTTCAGCTCCTGCTGCATGTAGTGCTTATTAGTTGGATCTTATCTTCTTGATATATACCCCTGATATATGTGTGTATTTCAGGAGACATGAGGTGACTATGAATCACATAACAGAAGAGGGTATAGTTTTTGTTTGTTTGTTTGTTTGTATGTTTGTTTTCTTTTGTCCAGAATGAAAAAAAAAGGAAAGGCAAAAAGACTCATAGCATCTGTAAAAAGTTCAGTATAACATGTTACCTAAATTGCGTTAGTTTGACAGCTGATCTGTGGAACTGTGGGTTTTTGTTTTATTTAAAACCACTGGTAATAGGCAAAAAAATCCAGCCCTTCTGGAAGAGCTTAAACATAAACATTTTTAACTTCTAACTTTGTGCACCAGGAGATACCGTGAAGTTGTGTATAACCTGTATTTTCTTGACATTGTGGTCTTTGCTGGTCATGATCACTTACAAGTATTTTTTGTTTTATATGCTCTGGGTGTAAACAGGAATGTAGACTGTGATTAGAAATAACATGATGACTCCACTGATGATTTAAAATAAAAGGTAGGGGTGTTTTAACCTTAGTGATACTGATTGAGATTAGAACAAAGGAATTATTTCCAAAGTGTCTGCTTTCTATAAGTTTAGAATAGTCTAATTTATGATCTTTTCCTTCCAGTAGAGACTGTCACAGGAGGCATGAGATCAAAAAAAAAAAATATATATATCCCTTGAGACATATAGTCTCCTCCCATTAACCAGGGGATAGCTGGATAGCTCTTTCATCCTGTTGTATGTCTCTCTAATGCTTAGCCCAGGTAATTAAATATGCTGATGCCCACTTGGGTGGACAAAGGGGTCTGAAAAAGCAAAGGTCTCTGTAGCTCTTTCTTAGACATAGTCATAATACTGTGTTAAGCTAACCTCTGCCTGGCCATTTCTTTTGACACCGAGGACAAGAGAATTGGCTGTGGCAGTCCCCATCCCATCTGAATGCTCTGATTGTTTCTGAAGAAGAACTGGAAGCACAATGTGGGTCTCCCAGCTGCTGTGCAAGAGGCTGTCTTGCTTGATAGCTTATAAAGAGGCATGAGCAAAAGCTGTTCTTCAGGGAGTGACAATTTAGGTTTTTTTGTTTGTTTTTTATGTGAGGCAATGTTGCCATACAGTTGCACATCTTGTGGAAGATGTCATGCAAACAAATTTCTAATGAAGTCTTAGACACGTTTTGCATACTTTCACCCAGCAGCCTAGCCATACATCAACGTTTCAATGTTTTGATTGATCTTACTGATCCTGCTTGGAAAATCTTCTGTAGGTAACCAGCGGTAGATCCAACAAAAAATAAAGAAACTTCTGGAAGAAATAAGTCTCTATTGTATGTAGAATAAGCCTCTATTGTATGTGAACAAATTCTTTGTGTGTAGTGTTAATTCTGTTTCCACTCTATTTCTACACTTTCGTGACCATGATTTTCTCCTTCTCAATCTGCTCATTAGTAACAGCCCACAGCAGTTAATTTCTCCAATTCTCCCAGGACTCCATCTTATCTGTTTATCTGACAGACTTTTAATGCAAACAAGGCAGTGTCCTTGACATTATAAGAGCTTTTGTTGTGATAAGGAGATGAATAGTTGCTAATATTTATATTCTATCTGCAAATCTCACCAAAAGTTTCTGTCTCTTGGGAAGTGATCAAATTTGCTTTGGGATTATTAAATGCATATAATTATGTTAAACTAGAAGTTGGTGAAAATTACTAAACCAAAGCTGAAAAAAACTCTACGTATTGTAAGAAATGGTCTTTTGTAAGAAATGTTGATTTGCAGATGAATGAAGGTGTCTCCAGAACTCCAAGGAAGAAAAATTTGATGACTGTTTTAAGTTGTCTATTCATCCCACCGTTTCCATTGATCATCAGGCATCCTTGACAAACCTCACAGGACTGTCCCCAGCCCTACGGCAGTAGCTTTGTGTGAAGGATACCACTGGCCAGCATTGGAATCCTTCAGAGTTATTACGTTAAACAATCCTTTATCCACTTAATTTCTCCTGATTTATCTCCTCCTACAGCTGTGTGAAACCTTGCAACTGCTGTCCCACAGAGTTCTGCAGACTTTCCAGTGGTTCATTTCATGCAGATCACAAGCCATAAATTCACAAATAGTCCATGCTTACATGAATGCAAACTCCCTCATTTTACAAAATATTGTATCTCCAGTTCCCTGCAAGTGCCAAGCCATTGCTGGTGAGTTTGTCCACAAGCACTGGAAAGTTGCTGATTCTAGATAGGGAGGAATGTATATATCTATATATATATTTTATGTTAGGGTATATGTTTTTTATTATTATTATTTTTATTACTATTATTTTTAACTTGCACTTCAGAACTTGACCTTATGTGCCTTTATGTAGCTTCACCAATATTTTCTTGAATTTTACTCCTGCAAGGTGTTGATGATGGTGATGGGGCTGTGATCAGACATTAAGGGCTTCATTTTCACTATGGTGCTCATGCTAAACAGTATGTCCACGGTAAAAATAAATAAATAAATTAATTAATTAATAATGGGAAAGGACCACAGTATAAGTATCCCCACAGTATGTGGGGAGAACATGGCAATTGATCTGTTTTAGGTCCTCCTCCACCTCAGGCAAGTCCAGGATCCTCCTCATGGCAACCCCATTTCCATCAGTTCTGGATTTGAAGAAGCTATTTTTTAAAAGATAATTCAAATGTAATGGTGATGTGAGGCATCTGGCTACTTGTACTCTGCCTTCCCACATTGTCCACTCTGGATCTGGAGACATAAAAGTGATTTTCACTTTTATATATAATACTCATCAGCAGGTGATATTATCTCATCTTAATGTAGCCCCAGGAGCCATGCTGACTTACTCCTTAAGCCAAAAATAAAACAATTGAAAAATAAATCACACTTCTCTTTAGCTTTGTGGAGAAAATTATTTCTGTCTGGTTAATTTTCGGTTATCTTACTACAGCAGCTAGCTGTAATATCTCCATGGCAACGAAGTCAGATTGTACAGAAAGGTGGAGTAAGGTCCCAAGCCTCTTCTCTTTGTCTGGTGTTAGAGAAAAGGTGTCCTTCCTGGAGGACTTGTCTCCTCGCAATGCTGAAATGTCTGAAAGCCCAAACTGTGTCCCTTGAGACATTTTCCATGAAGTCCTGACTGTGGCTGTAACTCATCATGGAACTCCAATACTGATAGATTTACAGGACTGTGCAAATTTCCTGTGTGCTTCTGGGTGCCCAACAGCTCAGGTGAGGCCACAGCTACTGCATATCTGAAAATCCAGACACGTAGACTTCAGAGGTGGATCAGAGGTGGATCAGTTCAGTGCTGAATTTACAGAGTGCAGGTCTTCCAGGAATGTCTGATCTGTAATGGACATGGAGAAAACCTGTCCCAGACTTACAGGATGAATTGCAAGTGTGGAGCCCGGTTATGCAGAGCGTATGGTGTAAGTCTGGTGTAGGTCTAATGCTTCTGAGGAGCATCAGCCCAACGATGAAGACTGTGCTCATTGAAATAGCCTTCCAGCAGTTACGGTATACTTTCTCTATGCCTTGACTCCCAGGCAGCAGTTTGGTGCTCTGGCTCAGATTTGGGCATGGAGTTTGGCTCTGTCTGGGCAATGATTTTCTCCTTCAGTAACTAATTTTCTAGGTGTGAGCCTACAGGAAAAGTGCAAGATCTATCTAACTTCCAGTGAAGTGACTGCCAGTGTCAGACTGGAATTAAAGAAAAGCAGCATATAAAATTTCTCAAAACAAGTGTAAAAAAGCCATTTTGGAAGTACTGATTTGGGTGGAAGTTTACTAGCCTTAGCTTGGAGTGGGACTTATTAAATATTGCCATGAAGGTTTTTTTGCAGAAAAATTAGGAAGATGCTAATGAGGTGCATTGGCAGCATAGAGGCAGGAGGCATTACCAGTATGAATGTGGATTGGAATATCACATAGGAACAGTTTGAGCTAAAATTGGAGGAATTTTTACAGTATAAATAAAAGGTCTTTTGATTAGGAAGTAATCAATAGAATTTCTGTTGTAGGGTGTGGCTAATCAGCCAGAAAAATAAATAAATAAATAAATAAATAATTTTTTTCACTTTTTTAAAAGTCTCAATTTTTTATTTTATATTTTTTAATTATTATTATATATTTTTAAATATTTTTATTTATTTTATAAATAAAAATATATAATTATATTATATAAAATTTATATTATGTAAAATATAAAAGTATATATTTAATAAATAAAAATATAAATTTTAATAAGAAAATAAGAGATCCTGAAGGTAAGGGGTAAAAAAAAGTGGAAAACATATTGGTTCAAAATGGAACAATAAAAGCTGAGTTAAAGCTGTGTAAAAACCTTCTCAGAACTTCATGTGGGAAAAAAAAATATATATACTTCCCCGTTCTCAACAGGGTTGCCTTTTGGAGTTGCAGAATTTTTAGAATTAAGTTTCTTAATCAGATGCAGAAAATAATACAAATATGTCCACCCTGAAGTCTGTCTGTGTTATCTGAGCATTGCAAGAGGAATGGTACAGGCTGTATGGGGAACATGTTGACATGCAGAAACCATGGAAAAGCATTTCCTCCTTCTTTCTAGGAAAAAAAAAAAAGACCTACTCATTTACAAGTGTGTTTGTGTGTGTGTGTGTGTGCGTGTTTGTGTGTGTGTGTGTTGTTTGCTTGTTTGTTTTCTGGAGAAGTCATCTGTACAAAAAGCAAACTCAGTGGATCATGAGCTTATTGACAGAATTTTTATGACAAGACGGCAGAGCATGGGGCCAGAGCTGCAGGCAAACCTGTTCAGTTTTGCATCTCTTTGATTTTTTGCTTTGGGTGTACATTTAGGACATACTTTTTCTAAAGATCCTTCTCTTTGGAAAGTAGAAGCAAAAGCTTTCATCACACCTCTCAAAGAGAAGTGTCCTAGTGAACCTGATCCACTGCTGAAGGCCACTTTGTGGTGGCTCCATCATTTGATTTATGTGGCAAGAAGATAAAATGTCAAGAACTAAGAGCTGTTCAGTGGTATCTAAGTTACCAAAAGCTGAAATCCGTCACTTCCCTTTCCAGGTTGTCTAAAGTTTTATAGCTCTAACATGAGGGTATCTGTATTGCCAGGCATCATTTCCGGCTGGAATGAACTGCATATTGTCTGTGTCCATCGTCTCCAGCCTCCTGACTTTCATCCATCTCCGTTCCCACCTCCAAGCTGTCTCACATTTTACCTGCATCCTTGCTCCAAGATGATTTTTGTTGGGGAAGTGGTCCGTGAGATGGATTTACCTTTCGATCTCAGGATATCAATTCACACATGAAATGTTGAAAATGTTTTCTTCGAGTACATGAAAAGGGAGAAAATTCAGTCACTGGCATCCTAATTTGCCTTTTAGTATTGCAAACTAGTTTGCACTTTTCCTTTTGCCTTGCCAAAAAAAAAACCTGTCTGCTTGGACAAGATAATGATGGTCATCTTTGTGATTTTTTTCTCTGTAAAGTGAAAAAGGAATAGCTTAGATTACAGAAAAAGCATTGAATTTAATTTTATTTTTAGAGCAGTAGAAAACTGTAGGAATTGTAGTAGTGATTTTTAACATTCAGGCAATTAACATAAAATATAAGAACAGTTATTAATAAACTCAAACCAACTAAAAGAAACCATTTGGAACAAATCATACATTAAAATGTAGATAGGTTTTGTATGAAGAAGTTTGCAGAATAAGTGACACACAGATTACAATCAGTTCACGTAGCACATACATTGAGCCGAGAAATTTTGAAATATTTAGCATATGCTAACAATATTTTTAGAGGAAACAATACTTCTGCTTAACATTAGTAGTATAAAATAAGTTCTATCTGGTCAACTTTACTAAAAAAAATTGTAGGCAACCTAATCAGGAAAATTTTAGTGTGTGTGTAGAGATAAATATCCATGATCTGGATGAATCACGTCAACTGCTTGATGACAGATGGTCTTGATTTTGAAATGAAGCTGACATCTTAAGTGTCTGGAAAACTATGCACAAACTCGCTCCATCTCTTAATCAGCTGCAAACACATGGCCAAAACCCAGGACTCATTCCTGTCTTCAGGGAGGTTGTAGAGGGTGGGCACATGGAGGACCTCTTCTGCAAATAACTTAAAAATAATAAAGTAAAATTGTTTGCTTTGGCCTCAGAGTTAGGCAAGTAACACTGTTCCTATTTCACAGATAGAAAAAACACCTAAATATGTTAATCAAGTAATTCAAGGAATTAAATTCTCAGAAATTATGAAAAAGGAGTAAGTGGAAAACATTTTGAAATTACACTTAGTGAACTTTCTGACATCCATGTTCACTGAATGTAAGATGATGAGACTGTAAACCAGTGATAGGACTATGTGGAGATAGAGCTTTTTGTTTTATCTCTTGTAGAAAGGGTTGCATGCCTGAAATTTAAGACTTGCCCTTTATCTGTTGAGGCAAATGATGACATGATGTGATTCAGGCCCTTCTCACGTGGAACTAATTCCATCTGCTAAATTTGATTTCAGAAAGGTTTTGTGGGTTTCTCTTTTTGTTTGTTTCTTTGGTTGGTTGTTTGAGTTTTATTTGTTTGTTTTGGTTTTGGTTTTGGTTGTTTTTGTTTTCTTTCTGGAAGTCTCATTATACCTGAAAGCATGGATTTTATTTTCATAGAAGAAATAATACAATGCTAGTTTTCTCTCTTATCTTAAAAATATTACCAGTTCCATAAAATTTATGAAGTTAGTGTTGAAATAAAACATTGCTAGGCTCTATAAATTAATGTTTAGATATGTTTATTTAAAACTTGGGATTTCTAACCTAGCCAGGAAAGCTTCCTCAAAGACTTCCAGCCAGAAGAGGTAAATATCTTTGCTAGGATGTTCCAAATAATGATTATTGAACACCACAGCTCTTCTCTGGCTGTATAAGCAAATCTCCAAAATCTTCTTCCAAATCTTCTGCTATATTTTCTCCAGGTGATAGGAGCTGCAGACAGGTCTCATACCCAGTGCAGGAGGTGGGTCTAGGAGGAACCCTGGCTCCATCCTTGGTGTCTATGAGCGCAGGGATAATAAGCTACTCAAGGGAAAACAAAACAAAACAAAACAAAACAACAAAACACTCTAGTAAATCACTTATTCTTCATTTATTTTTTCTCCCCAGAAAAGGCAAGCAAAGAAGAAATTCTGGCACCTGGACAATGCCGAGCATCTGAGCAGTTCAAGCTGCGTTCTGTTCTTGGGTGTTGTGGCCACATGCCACCTCTTTGAGCAAACTGCAAGATGATAATCTAGTCATTCTGTTTTATTGTGGTAATCACACATTTGTTATTCTGTGCACAATTGTTTGTATGACATACAGAGTGCACAGTACTATAATCTTTGTGGTGCATAACAGTTATATATATCATATTAGCAGAGTGGACGGATAGCTTATAATAGGTAAATTTTTCACAGATTCTTAAATTCTTGTTAATTTTTTTTCTTCCTTTCAACCTGCCAAAAACTGGATCATAATTTCCACAGATGTATTTGCTGTTTGAAATTATTCAGCCAATCATTTCTGTAAATTATCCTTATCTTGTAGCTCATTTGTGAGCTGTTTGTTTTGCAATTCCGATTTTAAGAAGTTTTGCTGTTTTGTTTGAAAATGGGAGTCACACGAGCAGTTTCTGTTCTAACCTGAATGTGCATTTGGCTTTGAAATAGTTTTATGTTGTAAATATTAACATTAATTAATTAATAGAAATTATTCTTCTATACTGAAAAAATGTTTTTTGTGTGTGTTTGTTGTTGTTTCTTTGTTTTTGTCAATATTCTTGCTAGATAATTTTTTTAAGATTTTTTTTTAAGAATAGTTAGAAAATTGATCACAGGAAGCTTAAACTAAAAGAATAGAAATAAAAACAAATGCCTTTGGGAGAATGGGAGAAAATACTCAGAGTGGTTTGGGAAATTTGCCTTATTCTGGGAATTTGCCTTATTCTGATGAGGTTTATCGTTCTGATAAACCTCATGATGAGCTGAATCATTATCATTCAGCCTGGAGAAGAGGAGGCTGAGGGGAGACCTCATCGCAGTCTACAACTTCCTCGCGAGGGGGAGTGGAGAGGCAGGCGCTGACCTATTCTCCATAATCACCAGTGATAGGACCCGGGGTAACGGTATTAAGCTGAGTCAGGGGAGGTTTAGGCTGGACATCAGCAAGAGGTTCTTCACCGAGAGGGTGGTCACACACTGGAACAGGCTCCCCAGTGAAGTAGTCACTGCACCAAGCCTGTCTGAATTTAAGAAGCGATTGGACTGTGCACTTGGTCACATGGTCTAAACTTTTGGGTAGACCTGTGCGGTGCCAGGAGTTGGACTTGATGATCCTTATGGTCCCTTCCAACTCAGGATATTCTATGATTCTATGATTCTATGATTCCCTCTCTCTTAGGGGAATCTGAAAAGGATCATCACTGGATACTTTTAGATTATTTTTTTTTTGACAAACTGTCATATTAATACTAGAAATGTTTTTTTTTTGCTCACTCTATAGAGTTTAACATTTTATTTTAATAGTAATAAAATATTGTGATAGATCGCAGTTCATCTCAATTAATTACACTAACAGCAGAAAAGGCTTTTTCTTAGCAAACACTCACAGCTTGTATAAATACAGCTCTTTTTCTTTTCAATATATGTTGTAAGCCACTTTTAGTCTAAAGGATCCCTCTGTCTACAGCTGCAGTCCTTGGTGAGCTGCCAAAAACTATAGGGCATTAATTAACATGTGCCAGGGATTCATCAATAAACACAGTGGTAGATAGCAATTACTCATGGCTTCTTTCCTTTCCTTGCCTTGCCTTGCTTTTCCTTGCCTTGCCTTATCCTGCCTTGCCTCGCCTTTCCTCTCCTCACCTCGCCTTGCTTCTCCTCTCCGTTCCTTTCACCCTCCTTTCTCCATTGCAATTCTCTGCACTTCAGGAAAGACCTACACCAGTATGTAAATCAGCTCTTGCTAAATGCCCAGTAATATAGTTCTCTTTATTTTCCAGGGCTGTTGTCAAATTTTTCACATATCCAAGAAAGACATTTATTCCATTTCTTTTTCATGTTCAGAATCCATTTGCAGGCTGAAGATGGTAAAAATAACATATTTGTTTACTTGTAAACTAAACTTCAGTTAATCTTCAGGTAGGCCTCACTCCCTTTATCTCCAAAGAAACCACACTCTCCATACATTTTCTTATTTGTAATTATTGCTATAACTGTGCATTAAATATACATATATATATATATATATGTAAAGAGATGTCCCAAACATTTCTCCTTAAATATTCACTTATGACCCCAACAGCAGGTGAATGTGGAGGTCTCCAATTAGGTTGCTGACATCTTTCACTTGGGGGGAATAATTTATAACACAGAAATATTGGAGGGAAACAAGAGAGGGGAAATTTGCTTTGCTTTTATATCACACAAGTCTGATAAACAAGATCACTTGCCTGACAACCTGGGTGTGATGAGAACTTTCTTTTTGTTCTCCCACTCTTCACAGCCATTCCATCAATTTTACTTAGACCCTTCTCCAGAGGTCCCTTCTAACTTCAACTATTCTGTGATTCTGTGTGATTCTCATCTTATTTCAGAAAGAACTTTCCTCTCTCTGGACAAAAAAAAGTCTACAGTTCTGGAAAACAGGAGAGAATCTCAGGTTTTGCATTTGTCATGTGCTTCTAGCTATTGTTAATTTCAAATAGCATTACTTCCTTGGATTTCCCACTAAGACATGCTCCAGAAATTAGCCCATTTTAATTTGGAACAAGTAAGGTTCAGAAACAGAACAAAACATTTCTGATTCATCTCCATTGTAAGAGCTGAATTTGTCTCATAGGCCAGACAGATGGATTATTGCAGGGTTGAACTCATGAGAGTATAAGAGGAAAAAAAGTAAAGAGCCCAATAGAACTTTTTTTTTTTTTTTTAAACAAACAACGAAAAAAGTCTCCCTTGTTATCCAAATCTTCAGTTACTATGTTGAAAGGTCAAAAAATGTCACTGATGTTGTGTTATACCATAATGTTCATAACTTTAACACAAGTACATAATACAATGTCAGCCTTCTGAAAGCCAATGTGTGTCATCACTTACCTGAATCAAACAATACATATTTTCCTACAGTCTTCATTCAGGCAGTAATGGTGGTGACAGTATGAGGGAAATGTCTATTATGAATGAATGCAATATCTTTCTGAGGCTAAAAATAATTTCTGTTGTGTAGTGCAGGCTTCAGAGACAACATGGTCCCTGCTCAGAAGAGCACAAATGCCTTGTTCTCTCACCCGGCATGCTTACTCACTAGTTGACAATAATGCCTTTTTAATGGCATTTTACATAATGAAATGCTACTATATGGATTTCAAAATTTATGGGTTTCATAACCATAATACAATAAGAAGAGTCCAGGGGTGAAAATGGCACATCGCTTTGTCCACTTGCAGGACAGATACAACCCACATAGATATCCAACACATAAAGCCATGATATCAAGACATACACAAGCATCAAGTCAGACCCCATTTAAAACAGCAAATCAGCTGTGCCAACATTGTACTCTTGCCATATGACCTAGATGAATGGTCTCTCTGAAAAACAACTATCATGACACATTGACATTGCTTGAAATAAATCAACAAAGACCTAACTCCTGCTAAGCAAAACCTCAAGAATGTCACAAAGATTCATTCCAGCTATCTAGTGTGATAGAATATTTATTAATAATATTGGTTAACTGTATCAGTTCAGCAGTGTAGATATACTTACATTTATAAGACACCTAAAACAGACTTATCACCAAACTGAGGTGTTTTTGATATGAGCAAAAATATGGAATCAATGTAATAAAATAAAAATTAAAGGCATCCATATAGCACTCTGTAAAAGAATTGGGAATCTACTGTCTCTGGGAGAAAAATTATCGAGCAGCATACTTAGGCAAGCACCTAATTTATCTGTGCTGAGAGATGGACAGAAAGGAAAGGAAGGAAGGAAGGAAGGAAGGAAGGAAGGAAGGAAGGAAGAAAGGAAGGAAGGAGGGAAGGAAGGAAGGAAGGAAGAGAGAAAGAGAGAGAAAGAGAGAAAGAGAGAAAGAGAGAGAGAGAGAGAAAGAGAGAAAGAGAGAGAAAGAAAGAAAGAAAAAGAAAGAAAGAAAGAAAGAAAGAAAGAAAGAAAGAAAGAAAGAAAGAAAGAAGAAAGAAAGAAAGAAAGAAAGTAGCAAAAGTATGTTTAGTGTTTCTGAATAGTTTCTCAGTTGTCCAAACAATTCTGTTTCTTCTATTTGAAATTTTCTAAGAAATTTGGTCTGAAGTTTTGAATTTTGTCACTAGGATCAATGTTTTAAAAGTCACGAAAACTGAAATCTCAGCCAGATGTAAAAGGTCTCATATTTATGGGGATGTACTTTAAAATCCGACATATGATTCTACATTTTGCTAACAGCAAAATTTTGCCTATCATTAGCCTGGTAAAAACTCATCTTCCTAAAGAACCCAAAGTTCTCTTTTGTGTCATCAGGCTCTGAATTAGTTTATTTTTCTAGCTGGATTGACACTTCTCAGGTAGACATTGTCATTCTAACTTCTGGGAGTCATGTGAAGGCCTTACATTCTCGCTGCTCTTAGGCTAATATACCTTTCCCAGTGGACAGCTTGACTTATGTGGTCAGTTTGATTTTCTATTTCCTTGTTTTCTGAGACTGATAGCTATTTACTACATAACACTTTTGTTTTGTGAAGATTATTAACACAATTACACTGGCACAGGAAATTCAAGCCCGTAAGAAAAGCACAGCATGCACTTGCTTTCAGCAGCATCCTTTGCAACACTTAATTTTAGCGTAGCAAACATTGTCCTCCAGGGAGCTACTGGTCATCTGCCCTGCTGTTGTTCACATGGGATGCCTGTGGCTTCATCTTGTCACCATCTCTCCCAGGCTGTTTGTTTCTGAGGAAGGGCATGAGCAACAGCAACTAGTAAGCCTTTCATTGCCAGGTAAGTCAGTCAATTATTTCTGCTATTCAGTCTTGAAACTAATTCCTCCTGGGCTGAATGGTTGCTCCATCCAAACACACCTTCACCATGAACAGGAAATCAGGATGGGTTTGCTAAAATGTCCTTACAAATCAATCTGGAAGTAAAAAGTCATGGCAATAACAGAAAAAAACAGGCAAGCCCCATTTTCAAAGTAGAGTTTTCAGTCTTTTATACTTTTATACACAGTGAGAGAGTTCCCTGAAATCAAACAGAATTCAAAAACTGCACAGAGACAGGCTCCTCCAGGACTGATTCTTTACACTCCCAAAGTCACCTCGAAGGTGAGACAGTGCACAGAGCTCAACCTCGTAAACATGCTGGGCTAATTAGCTTGTGTCTGCATCAGCCTGGCATTGCCAGGAGGAAGATCTGGTGGAGTAAGTACAAAGAGAAAGCAAAGAGGAGGGTGGCAGTAGCAGCAGCTTCTTACTGGAAAAAATAATAATAATAAAAATAAAAAAATAATAAAAAAACACAAGCATATGAAGTACCAAACAGAACAACATTATAGAGAATATTTAATATTCACATTGTGTTTGTATGCAGCAAGCACTAGCTGGGGGGTATCAACCTATTTGTGTGAACCACAATGTGTGTATCAAACCCATTGCAAAGGTTAATCAGCATAGAATAGGGCAGATATTGCCAACAGTGCTTAAAACTACTATTAAAAGCATAACAGCCAGGTTCATGAATTTGCGCTTCGACTTTCTCCTGCTGTGTTGTCTCTGCAAACAATGATTTAGGAATATTTATTTAGTCTTTGCTTCTAGGCCTTTACAGTTCATAGACTTCAATGAACTTGTCCTCCATGAGTTTGTGATTTTTTTTTATTTTTTTTTTCACAGAATCACAGAAGGGCCGAGCTTGAAAGGAACCTCTAGAGATCATCTAGTACAACCCCCTGCTCAGGCAGGGCCACCTAGAACACATTGCACAGGATGGCATCCAGGCGGGTTGTGAATATCTCCAGAGAAGGAGACTCCATAACCTCCCTGGGCAACCTGTTCCAGTGCTCCGTCACCTAAGCCACAGCAAAGTTCTTCCTCATATGGTGTGGAATCTCTTTCCATATAGATTTTCATATAATCTCTTTTCATATAGATTCTATTTCGTATCTGATCATAATTTCTGCCTCTTCTCTGTATCTTTGCTACTTCTATTGGACCTGTTTCTAAGATAAAAGAATTAGAACTTCACGGAATATTCAAGATGTAGGAGTACCTGAAATTTAAGCTATAACATGATGATATTTTCTTTACCAGAAGTTTTTTTCAGCCATCATTATATCTGGATGCATTGAAAAGCTTTTCAGCACTGAAAAACTTTGTCATGTCACTACTCAACTATTTTTTCCCCAATCACTCATCAATATGTTATACAGCATAAAAATTATCACCTATCTGTATAAATAGTCATCCTCCAGAAGGACTATACAGGTAAGAAATGAAAACATTGTGAAAACAGAGGGGGAACCACTTTATTTATGTCAAGGATAAGAACATATTGGGGAAAAGAGTGGAAGAGCATCAAGGCGGGTGGACAGACTCAGAAAGATCTAAAGTGACTGGATTTATGACAGAGTAAAGGTTTGAATGGATGATAGCCAAGAAGTAGAGGGAACTGAGTCCCAGTCTCATCCTGCCTCATCCTGCCCTTTGTCTTCCCGTCCTGTCTTTTGTTTTAGACGCTGCTTAGATTTGTCAACAGTCTTATGGAGCAGAACACTTTGTGCTGCAGAGCCCTTTCCTCACCCGTGCCACGAGGGAGGAAAAACCACAGCCAGGACCCTGCTGGTCTCCGTTCCGCTAGCAGAGAGCTCCTCCACAGCTGTGAAAGAGCCACCGGTAGCAATGTCATCCATCTTCCTGATTCTAAAGTGCAGTATATAGAAATAAGAACTGAAAAGAGCTACGGTTTGAGATCCATGTCAAAAGTTGCTGGTGCCCTGTGTAGACCTGGCTGCAAAATAGGGTGCAGGGGTGAAGGGTGAATAACGGGTGGTGGGTGGTAAGCAGCCAGCTCACTTGAGCCTAAAAACGAATTATTTTTCAGGTAAGCACTATTTCTTGCATAGGAAAAGGAAGTGCAAAAGATCACAGAGTTATAAAGGAGCAGCAACTAACACAATGAGAGGAATTCACAAATAAAATACAATATAACACTATGCTGAAAGAAAATTGAAACTGTAGAAAAACAGTCAAAGAAATATAGTTACAGAACAATTTAATGCTCCTCAACATGATATGAAATGTGAAGAAAAATCAGTGTTTGCCACAGTGTAACTTCCTTTTTCTGCCTGCCAGATGCTAGGACTAGCAGGGACAGCCTTGATGTAGGGAGGGGAAGGGGACACTGACGATGGTCTTGCCCTCCAAGAGTCTGCTTTGTAGTCCAGGTGAACTTCAGTTTGACCGAATGTAATTGTTCCTGTGGTCTTCCCCCCATTTGCATCCTCTCAGACTCTACTTCCTATCCTCCCGGGATAGGCCATGGTTGCTTGGAATTATTGTGCTGCAGCAAATATACTGCCATGAGTACAAGGAAGAGTAATCCATTATAAAACACACTGCCCAGAATTTATTTATTTATTTATTTTTAATCAACAACACTTACTTGAGCTCATAATGGCAGATATTTTGCTGCTTGACCATACCACCTCCTCTGTACGAGACATCTGTAAAGGGTTGTATCTATGCAACTGTGTTTAATGGTGACCTCTTTTCTTGGAGGGAGAAAAAGCATGCATTAGAGCAGGAGATAGCTGCAGGTTATTTTCAGTTTATGATATCCTTTAGAGTTCTTCTTGACATTTCTGTACAGCCAACAGAAGCACCTAGAATTTCAAGAAAAGGAAGGCTGTGAAAAGAAAGTATTAGAATGCCCGATGGAATAAAAGGAAAACTAATAATTTGTGTATCTATTCACATTCTGAAAAACAGTGGTATATTAATTTCCCTTCACAGTGCTAGTATTTCATTTTCTGTTAGAAGCTTCTTTTCTTTTGACCCTGCATGTCACCTGCTTTTTACTTCGGTGTTTTAAAAGAGCATGAGGAAAATTAGGGTTAAGAAATTAGTGGAAGAAATTGCTTTTACTGGGAACCAAGTATGCTTGAACAAGAAAGAAAAAATTTATACATAAAATGAGCCCTGTGACAGTTTGGGTTTTCACTATCATCATAGCTAATTTTGTTGCAGAATTTCCCAATATTTGTATATAAAATACCCGGATGAAAATAAATCTAGTGTTGCAAATTGTTCAAGGTGATACTGAACATCATTCAAAAGCTACTGCAGAATCAATAGAAAAAACTTCTTAAAATGACCTTTCCTTCAGGTCATGGGAATCCTCACTCCTGAATCTCAGCTCGGGTTTTCAGTTGGCATGCAAGTTTTCTGCAAACGAAATGGGGAGATTTTTCTTGTCTGTGCACCCAAACAGCACACCATGCATCACTCCCCTGTGAGGAACCAGAAGGGGAAGGGGAAGGGGAAGGGGAAGGGGAAGGGGAAGGGGAAGGGGAAGGGGAAGGGGAAGGGGAAGGGGAAGGGGAAGGGGAAGGGGAAGGGGAAGGGGAAGGGGAAGGGGAAGGGGAAGGGAAGGGGAAGGGGAAGGGGAAGGGGAAGGGGAAGGGGAAGGGGAAGGGGAAGGGGAAGGGGAAGGGGAAGGGGAAGGGGAGGGGAGGGGAGGGGAGGGGAGGGGAGGGGAGGGGAGGGGAGGGGAGGGGAGGGGAGGGGAGGGGAGGGGAGGGGAGGGGAGGGGAGGGGAGGGAAGGGAAGGGAAGGGAAGGGAAGGGAAGGGAAGGGAAGGGAAGGGAAGGGAAGGGAAGGGAAGGGAAGGGAAGGGAAGGGAAGGGAAGGGAAGGGAAGGGAAGGGAAGGGAAGGGAAGGGAAGGGAAGGGAAGGGAAAGGAAAGGAAAGGAAAGGAAAGGAAAGGAAAGGAAAGGAAAGGAAAGGAAAGGAAAGGAAAGGAAAGGAAAGGAAAGGAAAGGAAAGGAAAGGAAAGGAAAGGAAAGGAAAGGAAAGGAAAGGAAAGGAAAGGAAAGGAAAGGAAAGGAAAGGAAAGGAAAGGAAAGGAAAGGAAAGGAAAGGAAAGGAAAGGAAAGGAAAGGAAAGGAAAGGAAAGGAAAGGAAAGGAAAGGAAAGGAAAGGAAAGGAAAGGAATTTTTCCTACGTCTCCATACTTTATTTTTAGATGTCTTTAATTTCTGTGCATAACCATTGTGTATTTTCAGACATCAAGTGCCACCTCTCCTTATTGTGTTGCAAACACAATTAACACAATCCTTTTAAAGTTGCCCTTTAGCTCTTAAATTTGATCAGAGTCAGAATTCTGCCAGCATTTGGAAAGTATTGTGATTATGAGAGTCAGGTCTGAGAACATGTCTGGGAACTACTGATTTTGGAAATTATTTTAGCTTGTCCATTCTGTAGGAGTGTCATCTGAGCAGAGCTGGAGGAGGCCTCTGGCCAGTGCTGGCTGGAAAACCTCCATTGCCAGGATGATGATGTACCTCTGAGTCAGCTGTGGTCCTCCCCTGAGATAAACAGGCTCTGGTATTCTGTATATCCCTAGTCACAAGAAAAAAAATAAAAAACCCAATTGTGGCCTGCCATTCAAAAAGAATATTTCTGTGAAGAAAAAAGTGTGAAAATGTAGGCATTCAAGTGAAAATTCAATCCTTCACAGTACAGAGCCCCTGCAAAGTCTTTTAAATGACCCTTTTTATCCTGGTGCCATGTCTGTACCTATCCGAATATAGTGAGACCTGGTAAGGAAAACAGAGGTATGCACACAAATGGTTGAGTAATGTATTACTCACTGTGTACCTTGTTCTTTTTGGCAAATTGACCTTATCAAAGAGAAGAAAGCTGCACATGGTGACAAGCTGAGCCCCACCACAAACTCTGAATTAGCAGGGAGTGATGTTTCTCTTTTACCTCATTGTAAATAATGATCGGCAAGACTCATCTTTTTCTCTTTTTAGGGTGATGATGTTAAGGCTATGTCACTTTTTTTTTTTTAAGTTATTTTTACCATTTTCTAATTGGACACTTTGGACACCACAATGTCTCTTTGCAATAATAACAGCAATCACTGCACCAGCCATAACTGCTGACCCTCTGATTAGAAGTGTCATCTAGATTTTAGAGTGCCATCCAATTTTTAAGGACAGTAATGATCATCAGTGACAGATACCTGTGACCAGTTATGCCACCATCCTGCTGCTCACGTTTTAAGCCCAGAAATGCCAAGGACAGTTTCATTGCTGAACTGAAGTGGAAGACCACCACAGCTGTTGCTGGAAGGGCTGCAGGACTCGAGTGACTGTCACAGGGAGAAGACACGGCATGGGTTTGTCGCCTTGCAGCTGCACAGCAGTACACTTGGATCCTGTTATTGCTCTGCTGATTCCCTCAGGAGGGTTGCTGCGGGTATATGAGACCTACTGAAGAATCAAGGGATCAGCAGACTTCAGAGGTGACCTCTCCACCAGATATCTATCAAGCAAATGGCTGAAGGTGTCTATTAGGTTCTTGGGAGAAACAAGAAAAAGGAAAGTATAGGAGCACTTCTCAGGCTGGAGACAACACAGTACTCCAGGACTCTCTCTACACAAACAAACAGAGCACATACTTTATGCTGATACAAGGAGAAGTTGTGCGATGTGCCCTGGTTGCATGTGGCTGAGCATGCAACCTTCTCAAGTTCTTCTCAAGCTGGAGAAGCAGTGTGTTGAGGAAGTCGACATAAGGAGATGATCACAGACCACTGATTGACAGTTGTGTTTCTAGGGTATGGATGGAAATTTTAAATTTACCTTGACTGTATGGACATACCAAAAAGCATTGTGCACTCCAGGCCTCGCTCAACAGAAAACTTAGCTACCACTATCCCACTTTTGTTAAAATGACACATAGCACGGAGTTGGATGTATGCAACATAAAAATGTTTTCTCCTCCCCTTTTCTTGCTTTTACCCAGTCCTGCAATCTCCCTTCTGCATTTTTTCTTAAAATTGTAGATCATTGGAAACAATAATAATAACAAATATTTATTGTCTCCATATTTCCAAACACTTCCTTTAAACCTCTTCGGATTCTTTCTTTTCTAGAGCTGTTAAGCACTTTGATTTTCTTCCTCAGTACTAGGAATTTTACTGCTCTGCAAAGAGAGAAGTTCTGCCAGTTTAATTCCTTTTGTATATCATTCCTAATGCCTTAGACTTTGAGCACTTCTCTCAGGGACTTATTGGAATACCCGTAAGGTTCCCCAGTCAGCAGCAATCTCAGCAGAACTGCTGGACAAGGATGTGTCCTCCAGGTGCCTTCTGCTGGGAAGGCTTTTCTGCCGTGGGTGGGTGGATGGGGCTGCCACTGCTGGGCACAGAGCAGATCATGGTCTGGGGTCCTTAGCTGCTCAAGCCCAACTCACCCCATGATATCTAGCATTAGTTAACTGTCTTTGCTCATATGTCTCCTTAGCATGTAGTCCCTCTCTCTGCCCTGGTGAAGAAAATTAACTAATATTCTTTCAGAAACAAGACTATCAATTGTAAGGAAGCAACAGGGCCTGCAACACACTCAATGCCACATCTCTGCTCACCCTGTCTGACTTTGTGCTGGCATTTTGAAATAGAACAGCACTGGGAGTAAATCTTCCAGAATATCCATAAGCAGCTCACCTATGGTTAATATAGCTGGCAAGTGGGTGGTGCAATTAATCATCACGTAACAGTATGGCTGAAATGGTGTTTCTCAGATAAATAAATAAGTAAATAGATAGATAAATCTCAACCTAAAATAACTCATCTGAACTTCTCATTTAGGACTCCTTTCCAGAGGTTTTCTGGAATAATTCCATGAATACAGCAATGGTCATGTTTGTCTTTCCCTGACTTTTATAAAGCATCTCTCCACACACTGCTAAATAAGAATCACTAAAAAGTCATCACTTATGAGCAGCCATCGTCCCATGACACCAGAAGTATTGTTTTCCGGTAGAGGGAAGTGCTGGAGTGCCCCAGCATGCAAGGGGCTGAACAACACTGTCCAGGAGCCAAAAACAAGGGTGTGAAGGGGCAGCTGTAAAAAAAAAGGTGATTGCTATTCAGTGAGACTGGTACAGGGCAGTGGACCCGGCAACCACACTGACAGCGCTGTGAAACTCCCCATCTACTTCACCAAATTCCTCATCTCCAGCACTCCCAGGAGCAGCTTGCCCAGCTCGATCCATGTTCAGGTCAAGACTTTGCTGCTTTGGTAAGGAGAAAGCCCTGGGAGTTTGGGGAATAGAGATTTTTCCCCTCACGAAGATATTCTGAAAATATACCACAGTCAGAAAAGAGATGAAAAAAAATATATTCAATGGTCATCAAATGGACTTCACCAATGCTGGTGTGATCTCTCCATGCTGTAAATTCTCCAGGTGACCTGAAAAACATTTGCAGACACAGTCGTGGTACAGGCTAACCTAAACAAGGAGCATGACAATTTGGAAAATATAATCTAAACATAATTTATTACATGAGAGACTCTAGGCAGATATCCTTGAATTTATCTGATTTTCATACTCTTTCTATGTTTTCAAAACCTATTTTGGTGTTGCTTCCCTTTCTGTAGTTCATTTTAAGTTAGGTAAGTAATTAATTTGCAAAACTGTGTTTCCCCTTATTTTTTCCTTGCACCTTCATTATCCTAGAGAATCAATATGTGTTTGAAAGAAGGATATTTATAATAGGTTGTAATACTGAAAACATCTTATTTCCTGCTCCCATTGAAGTAAATGGCAAAATTCCCACTTGTATTAATGAACCAAGAACTGAGCTTTTACCATAACACCGTGTAACTGGAATGAAGCAAATTATGCTCATTCCCATGAGAAATGAAATATGATCAGCATATTCATACAAAAGTACACACAGAACCACAGCCACACACAGTTTGTGTGAAAACTCTTCCTCTGTTGCTCACTCAGTGTTGGGGACAGACCAGGACTACCGGTCAATTTCAAATTAGAAGAAAACAAAACAAAACAAAACAAAACAAGACAAACAAAACACTATTTTCAAAAGCAGTGTTCCCTGTGTCAATTAGGGCCCCAGTTTAAAAGATGCTTAACAAAGTACTCAGCTTTTCTTCTTTTTCCTTCTTTCCTTCTCTTTCTCTTTTGCTCTTTTTTTTCTTTCTCCTTTTCGCTCCCTCTCTTTGTTTTCCTTTTTCTGTTTCTTTTTCTTTCTTGATCTTTTCTTTTTTCTTTTCTTTTCTTTTCTTTTCTTTTCTTTTCTTTTCTTTTCTTTTCTTTTCTTTTCTTTTCTTTTCTTTTCTTTTCTTTTCTTTTTCTCTTTGTTTCATTTTGTTTCGTTTATCTTTTTTTTTCTTTTTCTGTTTTCTTTTTTTCTTTTATCTTTTTCTTTTTCTTTTTTTCTTCCAGTTTGCAATGATGTCCCCTCCTTCTAGCATCTGTACGTAGCAAACATTCGTCTGTGCTCTTGTCATGGTGCTCGTTCTCACCCTGAGCTACGAAGGACATGAGGAGGTAGCATGAACACTGAGGGAAAACAAATGAAATGAAATGAAATGAAATGAAATGAAATGAAACCATAAAGAAGGCAGTACATTTTCAGCAATGACAGTAGTGAAAAGCAGCAGCTGGGTGGCACAAGAGGCTGCCTGTCCCGTGGTGCAGGATCTGTAGGAGGTCTTGGTGGTGCTGCAGCCCTGCCTGCGCTCATTCCTGCAGCCGTACCATGGCTGGTTCATTGTTGTAGTTTACAAGAGCGAGGCCACCCGGTGACTAGACATTTCATTAAATTGCCACAAGCCACCTGTCACTGAACTTGTTTTGATTTGCAGAGTGCTGCCGTGAAGTGGGCAGTGAGTGGGGAGCTGGTCAGGAGCTCAGTGCTGCAGGGTGCCAGGCAGCCCCAAGGCGGTGAGGGACCCACGGCAAGGGAGCAGCATTCCCCTGGGAGTGAATGGGGCTCAGTCTTCCCCTGGAGCACAAAATCAAGAAAGGATGAGCAGGGAGGGAAGCTAAGGGTGCTCTGGAGCACCAGGAGATGCATGTGGAAACCATCCAGGGCACCAAGAGCAGCAGGAGACACCCATCTGTGCAGCAGGGACCTTGCTGCCTGAGGTGGCAATGCTGGCTCACAAGCACAGCCCTTCAGCTTCCAGATAGTGCAGAAATTACGCCCGCACCTCAATACAGCCCTAAGATAAACACTGAAGGCCAAGGACTAAAAATGTTGAAAACCAAGCTTCATAACAGGATTTTGATTTAAGGAGAGCAGCACAGACATTTAACAAATCACCTTTTTCCATTTCATTGAGGAACCAAAGTGTACTTGAATCAATAGTACAGCAAGAGCACAGTTATATAAGACATAGTTTTTTAGTTTTAGATAAGAAATTATGTGGACATCTGGGTTTTACAGAGTGGTTATGACTTTTTCTCTTTTTCACATGATGATACGTGCAGAGTAATAGTAGGGCACTCTTCTATCTGGAGTGATGTTCAAAACGCAGCAAGTAATTTTGATGTAAAAGCAGCAGTATTTACATCCTTCCTGTCCTCTGAAAAGAAATATTTTCAGCATGCATAGGTTTTGTATTTGTGCTCCAAACCATGCACCCAGGTTGTTCTGCGAATCTACAGAAATCCAAAAGGTAGCAAAGGTGTTGTCACATGAAGAGAACTTGGAAATAAATAAATAAACAAAAATGGACCTGTTGCATCAGAAGGAAGGTAGTAGAGATGTTTCCAGGCTAAAGACTTAAACAGAGGTATTTTAATAAGTTGTTTGTTGGGGGATTATTCCAACACATACATATAATAAAATGTTTCTTTCTGTTCATTGTTTTGGTCTTGCTACGTTTGTCCATCTCCTCCTTGTAGTTTTGAATGTACCTAGAAGTAAAAAAGTCTGTGTTGTTTGCTTCATTTAACATTCAGGTACTGAAATACTGTTTGAGGGTCTGAAAGATGGAGGTTGGGGCTGCTTTTTGTGTTCCCCACCATACAACCCCATGAAGCAGTGTGTAGTGTGTTAGTCATGTAATGGCTGTGAGTCCTGGGCAATGACCATGTGTCCCATGGGACCCAGCACCATTGCTACCTCAATAAGCCTAGATAGGCTCTTGGGAAATGTTTTTTAATTATTATTATTTTTTAAATAACATATATATTCTGCTGTATTATTCCCCATTCATGCAATGATCTCTGCACACAGACATATTTATTCAAAAATAATTATTTGTGCCTGTATAGTCATTGCCACCCACTTGCAACACCCTTTCCTAATGACGTAGACAGAACAATTTGCAAATTTTAGACAGTGAAGTCTACACAGGAAGATCTGAGATAGCACAGACGTGTGGCAAAGGGAAAGGAATGGTCATTATTAACCAGTTCAGAGACCTATGGCAAAATGCACAGGTTCCAACTTCTGCCAGAGCAGGAGCCCCCAGCAGGACGAGGATAAAGTGCAAAGCGGTGGGGCCCCGAGACGGAAAACATAAATACCTCGTGGCCTCCAGTAACAATGTCTGAGATAGGCTGTAAAGTTAATTATTCCACATTGCTCTGTGAAACCAACCAATTCCTCCCCATTACGTGCCAAGGGAGGGTGCTTCTCTGTCACTGATAGGCACCTGAATTACCCAGCTGAGATGGGGACTTGCAGCGTGGCCCAGCCCATAAAATCCTGTGACAACACAAGGAGAGGGAGTGTTAGAACAGCACCGCTGCCAGCTGGCTCTGTGCCTGCTGACTTCAGGAGGAGTGGGCATTTGGTTCACAATTTTCCTGGTATGGTGATAAATGCTAGTGATTGCCTAAATATTATAAGTACAGACAAAAAAAAATAATATAATATAATATAATATAAATATTATAAATACAGACTAGCATCTTTCAGTTAACAGTGGCTGTGGTCTAGAAGTGTGCAAAAAACAGTCAGCTACCTGAGAGCACAGAAATCGGGCTCTGGCCACCAGGAGAGGCTATCACCCACGGAGGCAAGGCAGGGTGAACATCTCCCCCTCCCTCCTACTGGAAACTTCTGGGTTATAGTCACCTACAGACCAGGAGAAAAGTAAAGTTTATTCTTTGTTTTTTAATATTTTTATTTTATTTTATTTTATTTTATTTTATTTTATTTTATTTTATTATTTTATATATTTTTATTTATTTAATATTTTATTTTATTTATTTTATATGTTGTATTTTATATTTTTATTTTTATTTTATTTTACATTTTGTTTTACTGTTTCCTACTACTTTATTTATCCTTTCGGATCGTTCACAAGCGAACGAGCCCCACAGCACCCACCTCCCGGTGCCCGGTCCCCGCTAGGTGTCAGGGCCGCACCGCGCAGCCCTGCGCGCCCCCCGCTCGCTGCCGGCACCTCCCCGCGCCTCTGCGGTGGGAAAACCTGCCGGGTCCTGCCGCAAAGCGGCTGTTTTAAAGAGGTTTGGGTCTTCGGGGTAAGTGCCGTGATTTAAAATAATAGGAAAAAAAAAAATGCTCCACGCCCAGTGTGCGAATGACAAATCTGTTGTAGTTTGGGAAATATTTTAAGAAATTCATTTAAGCCTCTTTTAGAAAATTTTGCATGTGCTCAGAAAAGGTATTACACACCAAGAAACTCATCAGCATTATTTATTTCGTACTTACGTTTACACAGATATATTAGATTTTCTAGTTTCTGATTTGCTGCCATACAAGTACATATCATCGAAAAAGTAAGTTTACTCTTACTTCTTTATGTCTATTTAGGGATTTTCTAAAGGTGAGGGGAACTTTTTTTTTTTTTTAACCCTAGACTCAAGCTGAGATTTTATTTTGTTCCTCAGTTCCAGTCACACTGATTGAAATTGCTAAATCGTTAATTTCACATGGTTCTAACAAACAAACAAACAACAACAAATTAAAAAAAAAAAAAAAAGAGAGAGAAAGAAAAGAAGAATTCACAACCCAGACAGCTGTAGTCTGACTGGAGAAAAAGCTGAAATCTTCGTCTTCTTTGCAAAACTTCTGTTGTGCTGGGTGCAGCAAACTCTGAATGACTGTTTTTTTTTTTGTAGTTGTTGTTGGTTTTGTATATATATATATATATATATATATATATATATATATAAAGTTGGATTATAATGTGTATGCTTTACACACGTCCAGTTTGGGGATATGGGGATATTTCCTTTCTAGGAGGATTTTTGAAATAATAGAGCCATAATTCAGGATTTTTCATAGGCAAAACAACAACAGGTTGTTGGAAACTTGAGATGAGTCTTGCTACAGCAAAACTCAGAAGCTGCACATTCCTTCAAATGTATTATTATTGTTATTGCTATTATTGTTTTTATTATTATTATTATTGCAGCATAAGCCACTCTGTATTTGCACTTATTGAACTGGCTAATTTGCCCATGACCCTTTTTAATTTCAGCATTTTACAACGCTAATTCCCTGTTACTACAAGTAACGAGGTGAGTCTCAACAGAAAGTCTTTCAGATCCGAACAGGTCACCATAAAAATGGAACTGCACATGTAAATCCTTGAACAGGAGAGGAAAGCTGAGGAAACCCTGAACTTCATTCAGGAAAGAATTTGAGGTTAATTTTTTCTCCAGTGAAGCATCTGGTGTTACACTTTTGACACAATTCCTTATAACTTTGATATGATTTTGACAGACCGTGCTCCCTAGCAGGGCTGCAGAGCAGTGGTGTCCGTCCCTCTCATCTAACCCCACCGCTGTGGGAACAGGCCAGGGAAAAGTACAAAGAGCAGCGGCTCCAGTTAAGCTGATGATTAAAGGTAGGGCTAATAAAGGAAATAAAGGAATCCTTCTGCTGTACCTGGGCACAGACAGAACTGTATCTGCAAGGGTTTTTGACTGCATTAGCAAATGTTTTGCTTTGTTTTATAATTTTTGTAAAAATAAAGCTATTTGGAAAGTCTCTGTTCTGGCCACAATCTTTCCCTTTTGTGTATGCAGAGACACAAACACCAATAAGGACTGGTGTTTCTATTCCTTTTTTTTTTTTTTTTTTTTTTTGGATGGGGGGAGTGTTTGTGTTTTTGTTTGTTTAGTTAGCTGAACTTTTTGTTAGGGACTTTGTTTTGTTGTCGAACTTTTCTTCTAGAAAATGCAGCTCCATGGAAAAATCAGTACCTATTTTTGCCCTTGCCCAAGAAAAGAATGAGGAAACCAAGAACAAAATGCTGCTTTTTTGCGCGGGGGGGGGAGGGAGGGAGGGAGGGAGGGGCGAGGGGCCATGAAAAAGCTTCCTCAATTTTTCTTATTTTTAAATATAGGAATAGTGTTATGGACTGTTTTAATTGCTTTAAAACAGTTCAAAATTTATCAAAAGCTAAATAACATAAAAGTACAGTGAAGAACAAGTATTCAGCCAGCTCCCTTGGGCTGAATACAACCTAGGGGAGCTCTGTCAAAACCCAGGTATTAAAACAGAGGTGAACGTGTCCTGCTGCACAAAAACCTGTGACACGGTAGTGACACAGCTGTTTTAAACAAATAGTCTCATATCGTTAACACACAAAACAAAGAAAAGAAAACTAAGAGACATAATTAATGTTTTTGAACCATTTTTCCAGGCTCAGGGGCACTTGCTGCCTACTTCATCTCATGCCATCACAGCCACTGAACCCAGCAGACATCCTAATGCTGCCCTCCAAAACAGCAGGCGGCTGCTCGCAGAGTCTCCAGAGCAGCTTTTCACACATTTTTGTGATATCCCACCCACCTAACAAGCTGCACAAAGGTATCCGTCTCCAGCAAAGGAAAAAAAAAATAAGAGAATATTTGGCTGCCACTAGGTCACTTTTCTAAACTTTTGGCATTTGGAGGAAACAAGAGGGGGACAGCTTGTTAATTCCTGCGATGACAGTGCAAAGGAGAGGCCTTCAGCAATGTCACTGCTGGTTAGCCAGCTGTGTGCAACAGCATCAAATTACGGACATCCCATCCTGACTGGGGCAGCAGTATTTCTGAAGTGGGTCTGTAGCAGTAGACCCCTTCTTCCAATGCATCTCTTAAGCCAGGACGGAGACACTTGAGTAAAGGGTCACCCCTTCAAAAGGCAGGAAAGTGAGCACCCAAAATCGCAGGATGGGGCAGAAAGGAAGTGGCTAGAGGAATAATTTCTCCTGTTGGTGCTGGTGAAGACCACACAGAGGAAGGCTGTCTGCTCCCCCATCCCGTGTGCTCCTGCACACCCACTAACACTGGTGCCCTGGTACTCCACGTGGAGCCCCTCTCCTGTGAAGAGAGGCTGAGAGAGCTGGGACTGCTCGACCTGGAAGCTCAGGGGATCTCATCTGTGTCCATAAATACTCAAGCAACACTGTGCTGTGTGCATTTGGGCACGGATCCCAACTGGCATCTCCTCATCCCACCCCAAACCCACATCATGGTTTCCCTCTGCCTTCATCTCCAAACCACCACTAAACAATCTCTAAACAGCATCCCTCTTCTTTTACGCCTTTTTCCACCATGTCCCACGCACAACACTTTTTTTTTCCTATCCGTTGCTGAATAATCTTAGCATAACATTTAATCACAACCAATCAGAAACTTGATGCTCCCTGCCCCAAATTAGTTCCACCCCTTTCTGTTGAGGCACATTTTTGTTCTCATTCAATCTCTGCTTTGCAGAATAATATTGAGATAGCTATTTCTTACAGTATTTCTAAGATGTATTTTGTGGCCTTCCCCTGACAACTGAACTTTAGTTTTGAAACAAGTACTTATAGCTCAAAGTGAAAAATAACATTCAGGATTTACTGCAAAAAGCTGATACAGAAAGAAGCTAGTAGAAAAATTAGATCTTCTAATATATTAAAAAAAAAAAAAAAAGTTAGCATACTTGAAAAGCTGACCATTTTCATAAGGTAGATTCCTTTCCAAAAAAACAATGTCCCTTACCCAATTCAGAGTACTGCCTCATGCAGCTGAGGGCCAAAGACGTCATGTACAACAGGCCACTTTACACCAAAACAGGAGCAGAGATGTTTGCCAGCAGGCACTATCACTTTTTAAAGTCTGGAATAAAAAGTGAAAACTGGAGGTCTTGTCTCCACTGCTGTTATGAAACTGAAATTTAAAATAATAGAAGTATACTTATTTGCATTAGTAATATTTCAAAATATAAACGGCAAATAACATTTCTCTAAATATATTACATACTATCTAAAAATAGGGGTCTGAGTATATCTGCTGGCTCTGGCATCTTCTGCCTGTGCAGTCTTAAGCATAAAAATTCTCATTGCATTTTGACCATTCCAGGCTTGTGGTGTACTCTAATTATAGCACAAAAAATGTTTACAGTTCTGCTGAAATATTTAATGATTCAAGACTAAATCTAATAGCAAAGCCACAATTTTAAAGAGGAAAATACATAAGCTGACATGATGCAGGAGATAAGTGCTTTTCAGACAATAAGGTTTGTGTGGTAGAAGGTGGACAAAAAATACAGAGAACAAAATGAATGCTTGTCTCTTCAGAAGAGTACAAGCTCTCTTTCGACATGCAACCAATTCAGTGAGGAGGAAAAGGACTGGAATTTATTTTAGCTGGTGCAAATGAAATTAAGGTTAAATTGGTTGTCACATCAAAATGATGCTAGCTAGGTAAATGTTTGTTATTTATTAAGCCACCATTTAGGATTTAGACTGATAAAAATGTAAGGCTCTCTTCTTGTTCATTTATGATACAAATTTTGCATTTTAAAGAGCAAATATGTGGATTATTCACCCCTTTTTCATCTTTGATAATTAAAATTAAAATCTCTTCTACTTTTTGCTACTATCTTTCTGTAATTGTAGCTCACATTTACTGTAGTTCTAGACTAACAAACAACAACAGCAAGAAAAATCAATCCCCAAACCAAACCACCAAGGTTTTCTAGCCAAGCAGTATCCCGTTACATCATTGCTTCAGATGCATTCATTCTCTACAATATTGTTGGCTGTTTCAGGTTAACTACCAAAATCATTTGCCTGAGAAGTGAGATTTAATTGTCTTACAACTACCTCTGTGAAGTACAATAGGGATTACAAGCACTCATTGATTATACTATTGGGCGGAATAAGGGACTCTTATTCTAGCATTTCTCATTCATTTTGTCATTGCACTCTCTTTGAAAGAGACCAAATGGGTCCCAGCAGGTGAAACCAAAGAAACCTGAAAGGCTCCCTTTGATGAATGACAATACCACCACCGCCCTCCCCCCATTTTTGGAGATTATAAAACCTTATTAAATCATGCCCCGTTAGATATTGATTGAGAGGGAGCGAAACTAAAACCAACAATAGCAGCATGGATCAGAGAACAGTGCTTTCATCAATGGGCACTGAACACAGCTAAGTTTTCCAGTTCTTTTGGTGTTTCTTTTCTTTTTATTTTTTTTTAACTATTTACTTTTGTTTAAAGCGTTATACAAGAAAGTCATACAATTACATCAGCTTTGTCAATCACAGATAGGCAGTAGCTGTCCCTGTAGTACTACCGATTCATCTTTCAGACTGTAGCAAGAAATCACAAAATCATTAAGAATAAGACTCTAGACTTTTTTACTATTATTGTTGTTGCTATATATATATGTTTTTATTTATTTATTTATTTATTTATGTTTATATATATATGTATATATATAAATGTTCTAAGCAATTATCAAAGCTGCCTCTGACTTCAGGATTCTCTTAACTGTAACAAAGCTCATTTTGAACACACTGCACAAAAGGAACAAATGAAACCATTTGTTAAAGACTGCTTCAAAAAAATCTTTAAAGTTTTATTTTATTTTAAGTTACTTATTTTAAGCAATTTATCATAGTCACCTTGGTATGACTTGAATCTGTCTGCTTTGAGGAGCTCTCCTTAAGAGGACTGCCTATTAAATTAATTAACTGTCAGAGTTTTGTTTATTTTTAAAGCACAGTGCATTTTCAACCAATAATCAAACATGAACAAAATGCACATTTAATCCTATGACTATCTTTCTTGTGATAACAGATATTCTTAGGCAATCCACTGAAGAATTTGTTTGCTTTAAATATTTTGCTTGCAATTTAATTTCCCTTATACTGCCAGGGGTTTACAGGTGTTTCTTGTCCTAGGCAGAACCTTGGGTTGGACATTGTTTAAAGGAATAATAACAGATTAAGGATGAAAGCAATGCATTTTTTAAAAAGCATCATTTTTTTCTATGATAAAAGCTGGTTTGCAAATTCAATAAGCTGTGTACAAATTTTGCTTTTGAATTAGTTTTTTCTGAAGAATCTAATCATTGTTGAGATCATAATAATCTAAATACTAATGTTATTAATCATCTCTATCAAAGAAATGCATTTTTTTCTGTTTATTGTTAATAACCTTATTTGAGTGAATTGCACTACATTGTATAAAATGCATCTTTTGGTACCAAATGTATATTTCTGCAATAGAAAAAAAAAAAAAGTTATAGAAATTCTGAAAACTCTATTTGGGAACTAAATCTTGTTTTGATTGTCGTGCTATAAAATGAGAGGATTAAAAAGAATGTATTCTTACTATGAAAATAGTTTTTATTGCCTAAAATTTGGTATATTTCATTACTTCTTTGAAGGCATCTGTAGAAAATCCTGGGAGTAAAGAAAGTGCAGAATAATGGAAAAAACTATGCCTTTGAAAAGGATGTAAAGAAATGAATTAATTATATTATAACCATATGTTTATGTTTATATTCATTTTTGGTTGATTTATACTAGCCTTATCCTAATAGCTTCCTTGCTGCTATTTAATACTTTCCATTTGTTTGACTTCTCTTTGTCAAACCCATCAATATTATTCTATGATTTCATACTGTAACTTGCATTCATCTAAAACATTAATGAATATTTATTACAATCCTATTCTATTTAGCTAACTGTATATTCTCATGTGTAAATTTTACAAAGGTTAATTACTATTTAAATTGAAGCCAAAGTACCAAATTTTACAGATGATTTTTTTTTGCTTTGCTTTCATTTTTTTGTTTGTTTTTGTTTTTACTCAATATATTAATAGCAAATTTGATAATAATAAAATTCATATAACACAGACTTGGAATTTAAACCACAGAGTTTCAAATCAAATTATGAACATTACAGTTAAGCTTTAGAATACAATATCTTGAATGTGTTTTGTAAATACAGCTTGCCAGTTACAGAGCTTTAAATTTTAATATGCTGCTCAGGATGAATAATTAACTGGCTGAAATCTATGATTAATTGTATTTTCATTTGATCTGACTTCAGGCAGAAATGTTACATGGTAGTTTTATACTAATGATTACCCATTTCTGGTCAGATTGATGCTGCCAGGAAGAAAGTTTAACATCATTCCTTTGGTTGTAACAGAATCTGATAATTCAACCATCAGCAACTGTTTTGCAAATTCTGTCTCCTTTAAAGAGCTTTATGAAAATGTAATCTGATGGTTTAGGATGCTACAAGTGTTTTCCTCTCTTATCTTCTCTACTCTCTAGGTACAGAGCTGTTGTAATTCTTAAAATTCTGTTTCAGAAAATAATATATAACTGCAGGAATAAAACTGCCAATTATTGATGGTAAAGCACAAACTATTGTATTTCCATCTATCTTCTGCCAGCTACTGGCAATCATTTTTACCATGGGCTGTTTTAATTTTAGTCATATGTTTGTTTTTCCTCTTTTGTTCCATTTTACTGGTGTCCTAAATAAATTTAAAAATAAAACTAAATAAAAATTGAAATAGTCAAGCTCTGGGAAATACTTTACAATTGGAAGTTTCCAACCTGAATCATTATTTATTATTATCGTTACTGTTATTTTAACCTTAAATTTTAAATAATTTTCAATACACTTAATGTAGCAGTAATACAATCAAAACAGTAGTTTGACATCAAGCATTCCCTTTAGAATTTCATTAGTTTTTAAATTTCAGTTCACTCAGGTTACCTGAGACTAGAGGAGGCTGTCGTACGATTGCACAAAGCCATGAACTGTCATGTCCTGTTACCTTATGATTACATCAATTTTTATTTAATAGCAGAATTTATCAATTATGTTGTGGTGCTACTTTGTCCAATACGAAATAAGATAAAATACACAGGGCTTCAGGTATTTAAGCTGTTTAAATATGCATTTGAAGTTACTGTAAAGTTCAGGCTGTCAGAATGGGAATCATGTCTACAGACATTAAATATATTCACTAATTTTTTGCAAAGGAATTCACAGAAATCATATGAATTCTTAAAGCTGGCCGCCATTATTTTATTACACATCTTCTAGCTAGAAATAATTGTTTTCATGATTGTTCCCATTTTAGGTATATCTACAGAAGTACATACACTCAGACTGACATATGTACACAAATATACATGTATTATTTACTGACCGAAATTTAACTGAAAAACTTTGATCAGAGGTGATCTGCTGAAGGGATGAGCTTTTAGGGGAATTCTCACCATGAACTTTTTGGGTTTTGTATTTTTTAAGCCCTCTATATAATCCACAGAGAGAAACAGGTATTTCTATAGAGCAGGGATCTGGGGATGTGCTCTTGGAGAGGACTGAAGACCTCATGGTACTGCTCCAGGTTCAGAAGATGGGCTTCTTTAATGTTCCCTGATATAAATGCATGCTAGGGTCATGTTAAGGTAAAAGGTGTGAGATATTAAGTTAACAACATCAAATTTGGTTTTGATACATTAAAAGAATAGAACCTATATGATGAATATAAGCTTTTTTAGGTATAACAACTATTTTGCATAGACTTCTGTCAGTGCAGCTGAAAGAGCCTGTATTCAGTTACAGTGGGAAGTTGTAACTTCGCTTTCCAATTCCTTTGTTTAAATTCTACCATCCTATTAACATAATTTGGGCATTTAACTCCCCTATTAAAGAAACAATATGAAGTTGATTACTCTTCTATAAACACACATTCAAATGTGCCTGTTCAATTTTCAACTCTAGCATCGCATTAATGTTTTTCATATTCCTGGTATTTTTATTCTCCCTCTAAATTTCTTTGAGTCCCTTTTCCATGAATATTGGTGGCAACTAAGCCATTTATCAGCTACTCTTGTTTGCTGAATAGATGGTTGTTCCAGTCAAGGAACTCAATTTTCATACATTACAATTACTTAGGATTGTTACTAATGTATGATAATGTAAGGAAAGTGTAGACTTGTTCGATATCTTGGGAGGAGTCATTTTATATCATTAAGTGACAATATCATCACTTTGTACAAATTCCATAAAGCTATTGCTGGCTGATCATCTGAATGTAAAACAAAAAATCTCCAAATAAATTCTATATTGCTTCTAACAATATATCTATCTATTCATGCTTGCTTGTATGTGTCATCTACATCTATGTTTCCATGCTTATTCTATCACCATTGTACATAAAAATTACAACAAAAACTTCTCTGTCTCCAGTGTGAAGACAGCCCATAAAACATTAACCGACTGTTTTTAAATTCACTCTGACCCCTGCCTATAACATCACAAAGTGTAAAACAGATTTAGACAGAACAAATAAACTAAATACAAGAACTCGGAGGCACAACAGTGAATTTAACATATGAATTTACAGAGATAGTTCTTAGCTGCATGTAAACATTTTGAAAAGCTTTAAAATGGGGCAAAGTGAAGTTGTGCTTTGGTTTGAAATTGCATTAAACAGAAGAGCTAGATTTGCAGGGTGTGGTTTCCCAAGGTGGTGACATCTGTTCCTGTTGAGATCCAGAGCTGATTCTCTCGCAGGTCTTTAGTTTCAGGTCAACACAGAATCACGGGGTGGTTTGGGTTGGAAGGGACCTTGAAGCCCACCCAGTGCCACCCCCAGCCATGGGCAGGGACACCTCCCAGCAGCCCAGGCTGCCCCCAGCCCCATCCAGCCTGGCCTTGGGCACTGCCAAGGATGGGGCAGCCAGAGCTAGAAAGGGAAAGAGCAGGACTGAGGAATTACCTCTTGGCTAGGCTTATTAAAACAAGCTGAGGATGGACAAAAGAGCAGAAGGATACTAATACCTCAGGGAAGTGGAATGAAGTTGTTGGGTAACAGCACACATTGGCAGAGTCAGCTATAAAAGTCATGAATGCCTTGCTTGCTGGGATGTCTGTGAGTTGCTCATTTGATCACTAATTTTGAATTAATATTTTGACATAAGTAAACTGCATTAAAGAAAGGTCTCTTCAAAACTGAAGATATTGGTATATGTATTTTAAAAAATAGCCCACTGATATATTCAAGAGCACAACATCCTCCCTTTGAGAGAGAAAAATATTAAATAAAATCCAACATCTCATTTTAGCCCTTGCTGTAGAAAACCTATTTTTTCCCAAAACTATTCAGACCATCTAGAAGAAGTAGGAGCCTTTCTGAGTCAAGATGGCACACCAGGAGTGCAAGGAGTTTGCTCACAGGGAAGGAAGGGTTTAGCACACCTTACACATGGACAGAGGTTTCTCCAACTGGTTACAAGTGCAGTGACAAGAGGGGAGGCACCTTGCTATTATTTACTATTTCCAGGCACTGACTGATAGTGACACCAATTCAGAAGGTGCAGAAAAGGCTCTTTCTTGAAGCAAGCAGTATCACAGGCTGTTTTTAAGGAGTCCAACTGCAGATGCAGTACCTGGGAGCTTACTGCTCCATTCTGGTTCTCGGTGAGCCCTGTGCATGCTCAGCTGTAAGGCTCCTGCATTTCTGCATTGTACTTTTTTTTATATCATTTAACTGGTAGAAGAAAAAAAATCATCTTTTCATCTATTTTTTCTCCTTCTTTAGCTTGTCTGTCTCTAAGTACATTTACACAATGCACTTCAGAGGGCACTGTCTAGGTTTTGAGGACAAGTCCTATCTGCATTCTCATAACAAAAGGGGTTTGCTATTGCTAAAATATCGCCTGAAAATTAAAACTGTCATAATGCCTTAGAAATTTAAAATTATTAGGTTTAAAATCACAGATGAGTGCCAAGAGGCAAAGCATATCATGGGGAAAAAGGAAACAGTAGTATGTAGATGCTATTAGAAAATTAATATTCAGTTGTGACAAGGGAGTTAGCTGGTGGTTATGCATTGAAGGACATCTTGGAGAAAGAAAAGCTTGCCAGGGTAAGCTTGGCTCCTTCCCAGAGTAATTCACACCCAGTTCATTTCTGAGATGATGAGGGAAGATCACTTCAAGGAGCCAATTCCTCAACAGAAAGAAAAGAGCATAAGCACCACTGTAACATCACATGCAAACAGTCAGTAAGTAGTCAACTTGTAATTTCAAAGAACAAAACTGATGAATTATTTTTTTAGGGGAAATTTTATTTTATTTTATTTTATTTTATTTTATTTTATTTATTTTATTTTATTTTACTTTACTTTACTTTACTTTATTTTATTTTATTTTATTTTATCTATTTGTTCTTTGCTAAATTCAGCCCTTCATTTACCTGAGGCTGTGAAAAGTGGTTGTAAAGATACTTCATTTCTTGGCTAATTTGTGATTTCTTTTTTTTTTTTTTTCCCTTTTTCTCCATTTATTTTCTTCCACACATGTCCGTTTCTATTTCTCCTGCCAATCTTGCCTTTGCAATTTTCTTAGCACCAGTGCTAAAAGTGGTTCCAGCTGGTGGCAGCTTCATGACGTCAGTGTGCTTTGAATCACAGACAATTGTCTCAATGTGCTAATTCACTGGTATAATTTCATACCAGATGCCTTCTGACTTCTTAAGAGAAAAACTGCCCTCCCAGCCATGCCAATGTTAAGAAGTCACTGGTAACACTCTTCCTATTTTCTGAGGCTGCACTTCAGAACAGGGCAGAGAAGAGACACTCCCCCAACAACAACAAAAATCATGAAAACTGTGCAATGTGCAAACTTCATGTGCAATACATGATGCAAAGAAAGGAGAGAAGCAAAAGGAAAAAGGAGCAGCAATAAAATGCCATGATTTGACTCTATTTTATTTTAATATTTATTTTATTTTATTTTATCTATTTATTGTAGAATCTGGGTCTCGGTGCACAGCTGAGGAGAGCTTCTCCTAAGTGACTTCCCTGGGCACCCTGAGAACACAGGGGACAACAACAGGGTGAGGATCACAGAAAGCTTTCTAAATAAAAGCATTTTAAAACAGACTTTTAACATTTCAGGATAACCTGGAAAATAAGTTTCCTTTTAAAACTGTTGATGTGTACTGAAAGATTTGATTAGCAGCAGCAATATATTCTTGTATTACTGTAAACACAGAATGAGATTCAAAATCCTGGAGAAACCCTCAGCTACTGAAAACTGAAATGTAATTATTAGGGTGGATGAACTGTAAACAAGGAACTGGTTTAAATCAACACTAAAATATAGCAATTTCAGTCTTTCACTTTTAAACATACATTTAATGTTTATTTTCCTGTTCTGATCTTTTTTTTTCAGTATGGTTCCATCTGCTCAACCTCTAGGTTTCTCCATTTACAGAAAATCTTCCAGCAGTGCATTGGTTTACATGACTAATATCTGTTGTGTATGGCTCGTTTTCTCCTAAATTTATCCCACATTTAAGAAATGGTAGAAGAGAAATGGTAGGAACGAAAACCTGTTCTTGCAGTATATACAGTATGGTCAGAAGCCAAAAGTGCTGCAGTAGGCTCTTGCAAAAAAAAATATTACTCATATTTTGAAAATAGTTTCTGGACAAAGAAAAATACACAGGAAAAATACACAGGAAAGTAGGTGACTTTGACTTCATAGGTGATCTTTTTTTTTTTTTTTTTCCTTAAAGTATGTCTTCCTATAGTAACAGATACTTTTCAAAGTCCTTTTTTTTTTTTTAATTTATTGTGTATTTTCATTCTGTAATGTAACAATGAGATTTTTAACTCAATATCATAACAATTCACCAGAGAAATTATGAGGCATGGGAAGTATATGGAGCAGATTAAATCAATTTATATATGTAAGTGACATGTAAGCTGGCCAATTAAGGAATGAAAGTGTATAAACACTGACCAAAAAGACCAAATTCTCATAGGTGTAACAGGCACATCTTCCTTGGTGGACATCTGTGAAGATGAAATATTTTGTGGTATGAATGGAGCTGTCAAAACCTTGCCATCAGCAGTATGCCTCAGGGACTGCAACCTCACTGCCAGGCTCAGAGAAGTGAGATCATTTGGGCTCATGGCTGATTGCTGCAGAAAATGCATCCATTTAACTCGGAGCTGCCAAGAATTACAACAGGAGATATGGTGAGGTTGGAGCTGAGCATAGACCAGTCCCTGGCATTCAGGTTGTGAAGTGATGAGCAAACGTGATGAAAGCAATAGCCAATATCATTTTCTATTGGATTGTATTGGGCTATATTGCACTATTATTTCTGTTGTAGTTTGGGCAGCAGACAAGTTGCTGACTGTATCTCATATTTCTACTCCAACATCAGTGTTCCCCAAAATCAATACTTGTGACTAAAGAGAAATGAAACATAAACACCTATAAAGCCCGAGTTTAGCAAAATCAAACTCTGTGTGCCTGCTGTGAAAGGGTATCAATAACACCCATGCAAGACAGATGTGGTGAGTTTTGGCTATATAATATATCTACAGTAAAGAAAATGGAAACATCGATGGAGGGTTATCAATCAGCCTTCATGGGGGCCCAGAATCAGCCATCCCTCTAAAAATCCATTAATCCTTTAGTGCGTCTTCTGTCACAAGCTCTTCTAACCCAAGTTGTCTTACTGTGTAGGAGAGGAGATTTTTCTTGACAAAGCATTTTCTGCTTAGATGTTTCAGCAGAAATTTCCAAACTGAGGACACAGCCCTCCTAAAACTGAGGGTGAATATTATGAAAGGGTTTCACATGGCTTGTTTTGTTTTGTTTTGCTTTATTCTGAGGACAGCCAGGCTGTCCACAGCCACAGAAATATGGCTTTAGAGCCATGGTGATACTTGTAAAATCACAAAGGCATAGAATGGTTGAGGTCAGAAGGGAAAAATGTGAATGCTTGCTTTAGTTGATTCCCCCTCCACTATTACCTCCTGAAAAGCTCAATTATTTTGATCTTACATGAAGTTCATTTCTGAAAATTGAAAAGAGTATTTTTCCAAAAAAAAGAGTTTAACAGCAGTTTTTAGACAGCCTTCTGCCTCTATATCACCTTTCTTCATTTAGAAAACCCAAAAATCTCACTTGGGATCAAACAAACTCAAGATCTAAAGTTGGTTAAAGGAAAGGTGTTAGATATTTTGGGTTGGAACATAATTATTTTCACAGCTCTACTTCATAGGCAAATAAGAAATAGCCCTATTCGTCTACTGCATTTGCCTGATGGTATGGGTTGTTGCTTCCTACTGCTGTTGGAGTCTTATTCCAACAGGGCTGGCAAGGAATGATATAACAGTACAATATGGCTATTCCTTGTATGAAAATAAGGCCAAATAGCTTCTATCAGTGCTCTACCCTCAGGAAAATAAAAATCACAGCCATGTAAATTATAACTAATGCATTTCAAGATAAAAATGAGCAGCAATAAAAAACAAATCACTTCATTTTCTGTTTTTACACAATTCTGTATTTACATGTGTATGTAAAATGATGACGAAGTCGTCATTTAGCACAATTGTTTCAATTACTTGCATGTGTTTTACTCAGTAGTAGATACATTGTGCTATGAATATTTCACCTGGTTTCAGTGGCATTATTATCTAGCCTGAATCATAGTGTTTGAACCCATAGTCAGAAAGTTGCAGGAAGGGGCACAGCTGACACTTGAGGAGATGCAGATTATTTTCCTGCTGAATCTGTAGCTGTCACTCAAGAAAAGACACTTCACTGAGGCCAAACATATGGACATAAACTTGTTTGTTCCTCTTTTTTTTTTTTTTTTTTAATAATATTTGAAACCTTCAAAGTCATACCACACTTCCACATGATTTTCTTTTGCAAGCCCTCCTCTGCCTTCAGCTCCTAGTCCTTCCTCCATTCTACCAGATAATTAAACACACAAACCTGTGAGAAAGCCACAGCTAAACTCACCATGCTACCAAAGCCATTTTCTCAATAGGGCTGGTGTCGAGAATGTTTCAGGTGCCTGATGAAACATTTTCACGAAGCAGGGTGTTCAGCAACGCAACTGCCACTTGAGATTAGCGATTACCCAAAACCATAAAGCAGGGATTGAGAACTGCATCTGCATGCAGAAAAGTTTTAGTGAATTATCCCAATGAGGGGTCTGAAAATGTGACTCTTGTGCAAAGGCATTTATATAAGCAAGGACTTTTTGGAGTAGACTGAACATGATGCTTATTGTAACTAAATAAACTAATTCCAACCATTAGCAGCAAGCTGTAATGGAAGTGTGAGCTCATTGTGCAGCTCCTGTCACGAACTGGAATGTAGATACCAAAATAATAATACCTTAAAATACTTCGGATAGTTGGATGGAAGGAGAGACAGGCTTTCTGTGCAAAGCCATTTCTGCACTGTCTTCATTCACTTCAAATGTCAAGTTTGTGAATCCTCTGTGTATGATTTATTAAATAAACTCTTTGTATATTTGTTCTATAAAGTCAACTACTTTTACAGCTATAATAAAATCATTATGTGTAAAAATATAATTTACTATCTACAGTAAATATAATTAACTAGTCCTGGTACGCAGGATTTTCATTTTATTCGGTGACTGTAAAACATCTCTGATTTAGCAAATGGTATTGCAGAAGGCCTAGTAAAGTGCTGTTCCACTTAACTTTGCTAAATAATTGAGTAAAAAGAAGTGATGAGCAAATGATGTAGAAGTAATATCTAGCATCACTCTTATCAACAGGAAGTTTCTTTAAAGTCAAAGTTCAGTTTCAGCATTTCATCTTGAGCAAAATTACACCCTTCTCTCTTTTAGAAAAAAAGACACATTTTAACCCAATATGAAGTATACATCATTTCGATTTTAACAGAAACTGCATTTTGTACAAGTTGTGGCATTAACTTACTGCAAAACCATTGGGTAGCACACGCTGGCATTTCATTTCTGGAGTTGTCAAGCAGCTGCCAATTTCCTCAGCAGATTTACCCTATAGTCAGAAATAGGTTGAGGGATGGGGTGGGGGGGCAGCAGTCCTGGAAATGCCTCTGCTAAGCTTCCAGAGCCTCGCTGTTATGGTATTTCCAGAAGCAAGCAACAAACAGGTACATACAAACACACAATGTCTATAGAGTACATATAATAAGTATTTTCATTCAGTAATAAATTAACGAGTAATATGAAACTATGTCACAATTCTTGCCATAATCACATTTAAAATGTGCATTTATTGAGTAAACTGGCCAACAATATCAGTTGATTGATTTCATTAAAAAAAAAAAAAAAGTTCTGTGACTGGCAGCTAAATTGAAGGAAATGAAATAATACAAAAGGGACTTACTTATGTTTATGAAGATTAGGGTCCACAAAACCCAAAGAGAAAGCCTGGGTAATACCATAAAAGAACAGAATCACTTACCTGTAGTGAAGACAAAAATAAAACTGAGCCGGGGTATTCATGATAGCAAAACAGGTTGATCAACCCATGGCCTTTGAAACATGCTCCTTAGGTGATCAACTTAACCAGTTCTTCATACAGAAGGTAAGGCAAATGAGCCATGCATATATCTGCACCATCAGAAGACAAAACCAAAACTGCTAATCAAATTCTGATTATAACTGCTTTGCTGGTGCTGGAGGAGAAGATCCTGTGTTGTGAACATGAGGCAGTAAGAACATGTGAAGGATGGACCTGCTGGTCACTAAAAGCTATATGATAAAGTTTCAGGTCATCTGGTACCAGATGGTGATTGACCCCTTTTAAAAATACATACTGAAAATTTTAAACTGTTGCAAACTTGATTCTGTTTGGAAGAGGTGCTCTGGTCTTGGTAGGTGGAACCTGAAAAGTCCTCAGGAGGCTGTGCTGGGACCAGCACCGGTGTGTGCTGTGCATGGTGCCTGGCTGCTGGTGGGAGAGAATGGCCTCCCCTGGCCATGCAGCATCATCGTTCTGCTGACCCTCCTCAGCAGAGCATTGGAGGCAGCTGAAATCTTTCTTTCTAGCAGGCAGATTGTTTATTTCAGTATAGAATCATTTGATGCATTTGATGTAAACATTTTGTTTGCTTGTTTGTTTACTTATATGCTACCTTTATTTACATGCCACTTATTTATTTATAGGTTGCCTTGCACATTATCATTCAGACATAGGGTTACAAAGCTTCTTTTACAGGTTCCCCACTTTTTATACTTTCCATGGTAATGACACTTCTCTGCCTGTATTGTTTTTAAGTGGCAAGTCTGTGAAAAGATATCAGCCCAAATGCCATCCAAAGGAAGAACAAAGGTACATAGATCATAATAGTATTATATAGGTATTATAAGGAAAAAAAATCTATATCACAATTCTGCAACCTACTACACACATACTTACGTTTTTTCAGTAAAAAGAATGAACCAGAAATAATCAATGTAATGTTAACTTTCCAAAAGTTCTTTGGCAAAATCCAACACTATGGGCTGTTAAAGAAATAAAGATATTTTGATGTAAGAAAATAGCCTTTAAATAGATGAAATAGATTTTCTATAAATAGATAATGTGCTGAAAGAGAAAAAGAAGAAGCATACTGATTTTTCTTGAAGCAAAAGATAATAATTAAGTGCTTTGAGTCCTGTACAATAGTTGATGTAATATAGTTTCTAACGACATGAAGTCTGACACGGTCTGCAACACAAAAAAATTCAGACTAGTCAAGACAAGGATGGCAAGGATCTGCAGAAGCATCTAAGAAAGTTTCTGTCTGCAGAAGAAAACGCCAATGAAATTCAGTATCACAACATGTAAACTAACATGTTCTAGAAACTGCACAAGAACAGCTCAGACTCACATTACCCTGTTTCTGACCAAAATGCAGGTATCCACATGAGCAAAAAGGGTAAGAAAATATTGCAAGGAGGACAGGACACATTTCTCTGTGCTAGGAATACAATGCCAACTGTTAAAAACTTATCCTTCCTTCACTCAGAATAGCTTCCTCAGAGCTATGGTCACCCTAAGGCTAGAGAAATATACCAAGTAAAATGAGAAGCATTGAAGGTAATGGAAATGGTTAAATATGTGAAAGGTGTCCTGTTCAAATAACAGCTAAAAAGCCAAAAGCTCTCTTTTTAAAAGGAAGCCAGATAAGAGATGCACATAACTGCACATAACTCAGGCTGTGTGCAGAAGGTAAGTCATAAGACATGGGAAAAATGTTAGTTGGAAAATGTACTGTAATGACCAAAGTCTTGCTCTGAAGGTTGTATAATCTACCTGTGGAAACCACTGCCAACAGATACCACACAGGTTGACAGTCTTATTAAAACAGATTCGTGTATTGACACAAATATTGAGGATATCTGTATTAATTAAGGGATAAATGCACAACTGCTTCTATTATACAAGATGGTTTGGGACACAGAGCAGTTGGGATACAGACAGGAAGGGGAATATCCTGCATATCCCTGTCTGTATTGCCTGTGCAGCATGTGGCTTGGGACAGTGTCACTCGGGATGCTGATAGAGGAGCATCTTGTGTTATTCACCAAGGCGTTATAGATTTTCCAGTTTTCATATTTAGAATCGGATTAAGGTTAAGAAAGTTGCTATTTGCAATTATATCCAGTCTTTGATTTAAAATGCAGTAGCTAATTCTTTTTAGCTCAGTTTTTCAAATCTGTTACAGGGACCTTCGAACAATGATACTGAAATAACATTTCAAGGACATCACTGTGCCTAATGAATTACAAAGCTCTTGATTAATGGCACTTGTTCAGCATCACACTGACAGCAGTTTGAAGTGTAAAAAAACAAACAAACAAACAAACAAACAAAAAAAACGGTGCTTCAGCCTGTTGAGTATTCTCCTGTGATACAGGATCACAGATTTTTTTATTATTATTATTATTTTTATTTTTTTACTCCCTATTTTTCTGTCTGTCCACTGTTGTGTTTTTTAGTTTGTCAAGGGTGGACATTTGCCCTGCGCTGGAGCTGAAGTGAGAGGAGTTATCCTTCAGGAGGTCTGCGGCAGGGTTTTGCTTAAGCTTCCCCACTTAGCATTGACTCTGCAGTCAAAACCCTCAGCCCTGCCTCCTAACATGCAGCACAGTGATGAGGAGGTGAAGAGGAGGGAGAGGAAAGGAGCTGACAGCTTGTGCTGGTCTGATCCATCAGCAAACAACCAGGCTGCGGGAGTATCCATCATACGATGCCACCAGTGAATTGCAGTTGACTGGAGGCATGCCTCACTGCATGGTATTGCAGTTTATGTATTTTACGAACCTTATTTCATTGGCTTGAGGCTGTACTGCTTTATGGGGCCCCAGTCTCTGCTGGTTTGAAATAAATTCCTGCTGTGCTGTATATAACAGCCTGACAAGGGCTGTGGGGCCATCCTTGTACGTGCAGTTGTTGCCTGTATTTCTTCTGCCACTTCCAGACCAGGAGGTCACTCTGCTCTGGGCTGAGAGGGGAGGTGTGCACAGGACTAAGGGACACTAACATTTCTCAGCCCTTTGTTCCACCCCTGCTGGCTACTGACAGCATGGTCTGGGGATCGGTCTGTGCTGTCACAGCTCCCTCCACACTCCAGCAGCACCACCAGCATGGATCACACCAGCAGCTGCAATAAGCCTGGCTTAGTCTGCAGAATTTCTTTCCTGCTCATTATTTTGTTATCTGTACTAATGAACACAATGGATTTCTATGGGAAAAGGCTGCCAGCATTTGTATGTCCAGTCCTGCCATCCTCAGGCATCCACTGTTCTTACGAAAACACAAGCAAGCCCGCCCCTGGGCCTGATTACAAGATGCTATGGGGGGCAGGGGTGAGACAAAACAGCTCTCAGAAATACACCGGATAGTGGAATCACATGAGAAATCTATTTTAACGGGTTTGGGGGAATGAGTTCCACTGAACATCAGAAGAAGATCCTTCACCTTCATAAGAAAGTACTGCAAGATGAGCAAGCATATTGATGGAGAAGTAGGAACAAGATGAAGACCACTGAAAAAAAAAATCATACTTTTTTTTTTTTTGGCAGTGTCAAAATAGTTTTCAGTAGTTTAAAGATACTTTCCCTGCTGAAGCAACACTACCTCATCTGGAACACCTGACAAAGTACTGTCCTTACCTGCTCTTTCTTCTGCACGTGAAGACACGTGGAGCCTGTTTTCCAGCAGTGACATCTGTTTGGTCAGTACAATTTCATACCAGCTGTCCACAACAGGTTTCCACTGCTGCTGATAGGCTAATGTCGAAAGGAAGGCATTGCTCTGCGGTGAACTGGAACTATGACTTTTCACTCCCTCATAAGCAAGCAACACCTCAAGTTGCAAAACCAAAGCACAAAGTCAAACTTGCATTTGCTGCAAGGCAGACATGACCCACAAATAGAGCCAGAGCCCTACATTTTGACTACTCTCAAAATATTTCTTCTGTCTCCTCGTAATGTCTGCCCTAGTCTCTTCATCTGGAAGAGGCAGCAATACCATCAAGTGTCCTCAGAGGCAGCAAGGATTTGCAATGCACAGAAAGGCTGTGAGGTCTCTGGGCTATGCAGTCCGCAGAAACTCAAGGTATTGCAAGCATTGCCACCTCTTTCTTACAGGGGTCAAGCACCAAGCAGTTCCGTATCCGAAGGAGACAGAAATATTTGTGCTCTCCTTTTCTAAAACTGTCTCTTTTCCACAAAGGATATTTATACATTTTAATATTATAACATGGAGAAAGGCTAGAAAGAGCTTTTTTCTAGAGACTAGAAAAGCACTTCAGCCGCCCTTGCTGGCAGGAGCAGCTTCTCAAAGCCTGGCTGCTAGCAGAAGTTCAGGGAATAGAGAGCTTTAATAGGTCACCAAACAGCAGTGCTCCTGACTCCATCGGGGCCCCAGTTAGAGAAGGATTGAGAAAACATGCACAGAGGTGTTTTCTGCAATAGTCCAAGGTAGACATTTCTCTTCCTGCCCTTGGGTTGCCTCCTCTTGTCCCCCGTGTCAGCATGAGCACCTCTAGGTGGTGGTGGTTCCTTCTGCACTGTTCTGGTGGATACAGAATTACCTGCCTTATTATCAGCACTTTTTCAGCAGCCAACAGCCTCAAGGCAGAAGAAAGTCTTGTTATGGGGAAAGAAGGAAGACATTGAACATCAGGCTTTGTACAGACCCAGAAAATGCTCCAGTTAGGTTGCTTTCTTTCAAAAAATGGTGCTCTTTGAAACTGAGGAAAACTAAAACTTCTGTACAGGCAAATTCAGTGCCCATTTCTGGAGGGTAATGGCCATCCTCCAGCAGGTATTAATTAACAGCTGTCTGACAACCCTTACTGCAGATGGCATATTTATTTTTTTGTGCTATTGAAATTAAAAACAACAAAAAAAAATCCAAGTGAGCTTCTGCTTTTTTTTTCAAATGTGAGTGAAAACCATTTTTCATCAGCAAAGCTGCTTCATGCTCAGTAAAAAACAAAATTTACACATTCTGCTGGCTAAAGACAGCTGAAGTTCAGAGAACTAATTCCAGTTGCCATGACACATCTTTCCAGGTTGCTCTTTAGCAGTATTTGAGAACAGAAAACTTCTGTCAGGAGAGAGGCTGTAGAAAGAGAAACCATGCATTGCTTTTTGGAAGAAAAATAGCACCAAAACAGCAATTCAGTCTGAAAAATCAAGCTGGCTGGACGTTGAATATTTTAGAATTATTCCCTCTTCTTTGTACATTTGGCAAAAGCTGCATTCATTTTCCTGAACAAAATAAATTAATAAATTATACCAGGATAGACTTTTTTTTCCTTCTATTTATGTATTAGTATTGTTTTAAACACGGGGAGGTTTGTATGCTGGGGATGCAATTTCACTGCTTTGAAGAGTGATAACTTAAACTTTGACGAGGAGATGTAAAAGCTGGGGAATGGAAAAGGGAAAGCAATCTTCATTAATGAGCACTGGGATGAGTTAGGAGATGCAAACCCTTTCTGCAGTGAGCTCTTCCCTCCTCCTCTGTGAGCTGAGCAGGAGCAGTGAGGGGAAGCAACTGAAGGCAGTCACCACTGCCTGTGTTTCCATCCCAGCTCAGGGCTGACACTGATGCTGCAGTCAGCGTGCTCCCCCCAGCCGCTTCCCCCCACTCATTTTTCTGTCTTGGCATACATTTTTGTGTGCATTTATCTCCCAAAGCCTTCTGAGCAGTTGCTTCTGCTCTTCAGTAAGAAGAAAAGACTAAGAGGGTACCAAGTGCTGCAAACTGCTTTTCAGAGTTGGAGAGGCGTGGCGATACAACAGCTGCAAATAAAACCCTTGCAGCAGAGTTCATCGTGGTACTCCATCTGTCTTCCCTTTCTGTACTGCCAGTCTTGAGGGCAGCACAGAGTGGGGTCCCAACTGAGAGGGGCTGCTGCTTCCCGGCTCTGTCGCCTGAGGTGCCTCCATCTCTCCATGCTTAACACGTCAGTCAACTTAGTGCATAGGCACCATCACAAAATTTTGAAGGTTTCACACTCTCACTGTCAGGGCATATGCATTTCTCACTTCTTTGGGAAAGGAGTTCTTGCCTGTAAGCCATTACCTCTCCTGGAGAAAGGGCTGTTCCAGAAAGTTGTGCCTTGCTCTAAAGGCGATGTGCCCTCCTTTCAATTTTCCCCTGCAAAGATTTCAAAGAAAATGTTATTTGGCTTTTCTGGCTGAGGGTAGTCAGTGCATCCCTTCCTGATGCATTTTTTGATATGGGGCACAAGAGGATATGGAGGCTAAAAGTTTGCCAGTTGAGATGATGTAGGTCAATAAGCAGTTTATCAACCCTGCCCAAAGATCCGGTAGGGTCCTCTAAGGGGAAAAGAAGATGTAAGGGTCTTCTGCACAGCAGAACAATAAACAACCATCTGAGCACCCTAAATGCTGTAGGATAGGTTGTGTATAGTAGCTGGAGGCAGACGGTGCCTATTGCAACCAGATCTTGCAGTGTATTGCTGTAGAGATCAGCCTGCTCCTCTCAGGCTGCCCCATCACTTGGGGAGTGTGCAGTGGGGCTAAGATGGATTAGCCCCTTGTAGGAGCCCTGCGTGGCATCACTAGAGCAGCAGAAGTGGGAAACATTGCCAGTCCATGGAGGGGAGCTCATGCTAAGGCATGCTGTCATCTCTATTGAGCCTCCTTCTCATACGAGTGCAGTGAAAAGGTGGACCCACTGCATCTTTTAGGGCATTTTCCCACATTCCTCCAAAGCTTCGAAAATGAAGGTGGGAATCTAGATGAGTTTACCACTTGCTCTCTTTCAAAGTAATCACCCCTAGCACCCAAATATTGGCCTGATAGATATTACAAAACAGCATAAATAGCCTTTGTGTCTCTAGCTGGGTTTATCACCCAATGCAGTCAATGATGTTAAGGCGGCAGTATGGATACTGCACACCTCCACACGCCACTGTCAAAGTTCAAGTCAGTAACAAAAACTAAAAGGAAGCTTTTTAACTGCATTGACATTTATAGGCACCAGAAAAGACCAGGATTAGATGGTTTCTGAGAGCAACAAATGTCCTTTGAAAATTTGTTTTTCACCTTTCTATACAAAGTTAGAAATTTGCCATGCAAAATTGTGAGTTAATGTACCTGACATACATTGTCTGTATCAGTGTTTCCCAGAATTACTACTATTGCTGCCAAAGGGGCTGCTTTACAAAAGAAAAGGGAACAGCAGGTGCTTCCCTTGGAACATCCATAGCAGCAGCAATTATTAGTAGTGAACAAGATATATAATATAATAGTGGGTTTTGGAAGGCCTTGTCTGTGTTAAAATCATAGCCGTGACAAAGGACAAACTTACAGCATAGTTATCCCCTGACCTAAATACAATATGGTTCTATTTTGCAGTGTTGATGGTTCCATAACTATGTTCCACAGCAAGGCTTAAAGGTTAAGGTTACCAGCTGCATTCTGCAATGAAACTGTGTTGTAAGTGGGTCCCATGACACAATTGTATTTCTAGTACAGAAAAACCCTAAATAGGCTAGTTGCTATAGATCTCTCCCTTTTTCTCTGTCTTCCTGGCGCATGCATACACACTTTGCCCTAAGGATATCTCTAGAGAGCTCTGCTTCTCCATTTACTGTAATATGAAGTGCTTTGATATGATGACAGGGTCACTGTCTATCAAAATCAGGAGATCAAAAGATTCACAGTTAACTAGTAAGAAGTAATCAAAACACTTTATGACAAATTCTGAAAGAGCCAAGCCTGTCTTCTCATTAAGCAGGGACAAAGCAAACATTTTTTCACTGTATGTTCAAGGAATGTAATTGCTATTTTGCAGTTTACTCAGGCACCTTCTTCAAATATACCTGATACATGAACTCTGTGCAAATACAGAAAGCACTGCTAGTTCTATCCCAGAATGGCTGAAAATCATGAAAAAAGAAGAGGCAGACTGACCTTTATAATGGCTGTCGATACTTTAATAGATACCTTCCAGCTCTTCCACACTTATGTGACAAGTACAGACTGTAAGACAAGAGGCAGGGAAAGAGGGGTGGGAGATACCCTACTAGTTACAAATTTCTGGTGATCTGAACTTTTTTGATCTGATAAGTGATGGAAACATATGCCTGCTGAAATTCTCCTGCATCAGTAGAGATCTTTCACTTCATGGTGTTTTGTGCTAAGTACAAAACAGTACGTTCAAGACACACAGATATAATAGGCAGTGAATATTAAAATTAGAAGGCTAATGAGTTGAATGATGAAGATTCTGATTTGGGGGTCTACACACTTCAGTGTTTTCCTGATTTCCTTGACACTAACGAATTGAATGATGTAGATGTTGATTCTGTGTTCTACACAATTCAGCATCTTCCTGATTTCCTTGACATCTGTTTTTAGGGCACATAGCATAAATGTTCATTGTTATGCCAACGACAACACTCTCTGGCCTGCCATCTCCGCTGACCACTTCTGACGGGAAGTCTCATCTTTGACATGGTGCCAGCTAAAGTGCAAACGTGGATGTCACTGTATTTCTCAAAAATGAAAGCCGAAATGTTGAAAATTGGCTCTCTCCTCATTTATTAAAATCTGCTCTTGGACTTTAATAAAGTTTTCATTTTTCCATCCTTCCAAAGTTAATTTAGTAAATGCTAAATGATATAGCAGGTTTGTGAGGAAAAATAGCTTAAGGAAAACACCTTAGGCACCTGTTTTTTCCTAATGTAGCACTAGAAATTGCTGCTGAAGAGCATGCAAAACAACAGTGAAGGAACATAACACAAAGTTTGTACATGTTCTTTTTTAATTACCACCTAAAAGTAATGGTGGACCATGACATTTCTTAATCCATCCAGATAGAAAAGTGGTCCTGGATTGAGGAACAATTAAATCTACCTGTTTCCATAAAAGTATCTGAAGGTTTCTGTGATTGCTTCAGAACTCCATCTGTCATTTCTCAAGCTGAACATGAAATGATCTTCATATTCCTTGAGGTATAAAGGGCAAAACCAGGCAACTCCTGTAATTCTGCAATACCAAATAAAATGAACATGAAGTTGGGGAAAAGACAAAGGGAGAGGCACTCAGGCAAGCAAGCTTGAAGTTACCATTGTCATATGGCAGTGAAAGAGAACACCAATCTACGTGAGATATAGCCTATAGTTTATTTTTATGCTGCTAGCAGCTCCATGTGGGCTGAAAGCTTTGAGACAGTGCAAGCAGGTAAGTGAGAGAAGAGGAATCAAAGGTATCCACACAAGTGAGGCTCAATTCTTTCTTATTTCATTGGGTTTTAATGCCAAAGTGTGTTTTAAAATATGGCAAAACAAAAGAGTCTTTAAAAGTCTTGTTGGGTTCTGGATCAACAAGGGGACTGCCTTTACATCTGCTAGAGCTGTTCAGTGTTGTGGTGCTAAATGAATTAGAAAAACCTTGGATAAATAGGTGGGAATGTGGTAAATTATTAAAACCTTCTTTAAAGGTCATTATCTTTAGGAATGCGTCAAAGGGCTTTGCTGAATGGCACCTTTCAGGTGTCTGCTGCAGGGCAGTAGTATGGAAACCACAACAGAAGAGGAATAATAAGATTCAGGCTGATATTCACAGGTAGGCAGACTACTTGCAAAAGTGGATGGAGGAGTCGATGAAACCAATGAAAATTGGGCAGTGGATTAGTTACATCCCTCAGGTATTTGCCCTGTCTCTCCCAGGACATTCTCAACCCTGAGGCAAAAACATCTATTCCATTCACGAATCAGCTCCCAAACTGACACAGGCTTCAGCATGGTTTATTAAAAGAAAGCAAAATCTGAATTAGTTCACATTAGTGTGCCAGGCTGAAAAACAGCAAGTTGGGAACTGATTTGTGAGTAGATAGCTCATTCTGAGTTGGCCAACCTTCTGTTTGAGAGATGGGTCCAACAGTTACAGACAGTAACAAAGTTAGCTTCCTAATTTTAATTCACGTCCACAAGTCTATCAGCATCCCAGATATGCTAGAGGTTCCCTCTTCCCCTTCTGCAGTTCTGTCTCTGCCATTAAAGCACCACTTATATTCTCAAAGGCACTTTATAGAAACTCTTCTTTGTAAAAAACAAACAAACAAACAAAAAAGGCTAAAGTTCCCAGGGAACGTCTTAGGAGTTATTTATTTTAAACAATATATAAAATGTGACAATATTCTTGTGACCTCTTTCAAACTATAAACTCTTTTCGATATTTTTCTTAAAGAAGTCACAAAGAAGTGCATTACATATAATTTACACACAGCAAAACTTTTAAAATTAGTATGATATTGTAAAGATCTGTACATGACTTAAATGGGTAGTTATCAATATGCTTTATAGATTATTAATGCAGAGTCATTACCTGTACTGCTATATTTTCATTTCGAGTTAATGGTATTGATGTCAACAAAAGACTTAAGGCACAGCTCAGAAAATAATTTAAAAATAGCTATATAACTGAATTTAAGCATATGAACTACCCTCTAAAGACATGCAGCAGACAAGTTATTGCACTGAATCCAATGTTAATCTTATTACTCGTTGATAGTCCTATGCAAATGCAAAACCACTATTGACTGATGTTTGCCAATGTTCTGCTGGAGTTTCTTCTGAACAAATTGGGAAGAGGTAACAAAGAAGACTGAAGTGTGTGGCTTTCACATCTCACTAAGTTTGTAATAAATTTTTGACATCAACTGAAGAAAGTCTTGGAGGTCACCTTGTATATTCAAACTGCGAGCAATGTCAAATGTAATCATCTCTCACATATTTGAAACTTTTTGAGAGTACTCTCAATCTATTAGTGAGTGGGACAGAACTGGGGTGGGTTCATTTGGGGGTTTCCATTTTTGGAATGATTCTGCTGGCAATTAGTAGATCACTAAGCATAGCCCTCCCTAGCCATTTAGGTAATTTAACATTATTAAATGTTTCTAAAATAAGAAGTGGGTTATAAAGTGTATCATTTAACTTAAGAACAATTTGTTCCATTACTTAAATTTCCCCAAAGGATTTTGTCATGGTACAGTCTTGCAGAGTATGTACAACACCACTGTGCCTCTACCACTTGGGTGTTGAATTCCAGTAGATGCCTTCATACTAACTTATCTTAGTTTTGATCATTTCTAACTCAGACATTTCCTTTCCATATCCATAGTCAGCTGCAGTACCCAGCACAGGTCGAAGTCACCACTTTTGTCATACTTACTTGAAGGCTAGTGCTGTATGGAGAGGACCAGACTGTGTGGAAGAAAATGCCTGAGCTGCATTTATGTAAGCAGAGGTGTAAAAATGCAGTTGTTGCCTTTTTTAGTACCTCCTTCAATATGTAAGGAATTCCAATTAAAAATATTATCTGAAGATATATTGTCAGAGCACCATGAGCAGGACTGCCTTGCCCTGAAGACCATAACTAATCTTTTACCTTACTTATCTTACACATTATCATGTCAAAGCCTTGATCCCACTTTAACCCTGCTAGCCTCAGCCCTTACTTTGATGCTTTTATAATTCCCTCTGCTCCTTCTGCTTTTTGTGCCCTATATCAGTGGGATAAACTCCTTATTAAAACTACCATTGCACTATAGTTTTTGGCCTGAGTCTCCTGAGCTGCACGGAGGAAAAATATAACCAAACAGATTAGTTAATAAGTATTCATTAATAATATTATCCCAACTTTGAATCATACTCCTAAATTATAATGAAAAATATATTTCTAACAGTAAGATTCCTCATCCAGACATAAAACTGCCAACTCCGGTCCTGTCTGATGCCATAAGCTTTGTTACATCTGGCATAGTAAGGTCACAGAGAATCTCAGCACAAAAAATATTTGTGTGCCAAGACTCAGAAAAACCTGCAGCTGAATCACGAGTGAATTAGGTGGCAGGGGCTTCTCCAGGGCTGAAAAGTCTACTCATTTGAAAAGCAAAATTAAGATCCTCCTCCCGCACAGACAAAGTGCGTTGTGCTATTTTGTTTTATATCATATATTTTGTTTTATACCATATCATGGCATCATGACCTGGAAAAATTCCCCAGGTAATCACTCTGATTGCTACCTTTTCTTTGGAGTTTGCTTTGGAAATGTTTTCTGTGGGGCTGGCTGAGGTCTGGGTGGTCACGGCAAGCAGAATTCTGGCCACCCCAGATCACCAATGACCTAAATCCCTTCTGACCACAGCCCCACTGTGCAGGCTTGCTTCCTGTGACAGCTACATATGCACAGAGACTAGAAAGCATTTGGAGAGTGTTTTCAAAGAAGGCTCCCATAAATGTGTGTTACAATTCTAGACTGCCCATTTTGGTGGGCCCAAAATTGTAACTATTTGATTCAGTGCTGATTTACCCTTTGAAATGGTAGCACATTCCCTCCCTGTCCTCCTTGGAGATACCTGCTTGAAATAAAGATCTGCAGAACTTCCACTTTCTGAAAAGAAAACCCATGTCTATTAGTTTTAATTTGATGACACCTTCCAGACCAAACACCTGCTGTTGTGTGTCCTCCCTTGCTATGTAGAAGTAGCCATCCCTGGGGATATTCATCCTTAATATTTCCCTCTGCAAACACTCACAACTACAGCTGTTGGATGTTTCAGAGCTGGCCACAACACTTAAGACCCTGGGTGTGCCTGAGGCATTAAGTGCTGCTGCTAGAATTTTAACAAATGCCAACTGACAGTTAAAATATTCTATTCCCAGCAAGAGCTAAGTACTTTCTATTGTGTTTATTTTTCTGAAAAAAAAGATTGTTCTTGTCCCATCTAGTTTGACCCAGAAGTGGGTAGAGTCACAGCAACAAAATTTTGTTTCCCAGAGATGTTTGCTTAATCATATCAGCAACAATTCCTACCTCCCCTTTACATCTGGTGTCTCTGCTCCTCTTCCTGCTTTATTTCTCTCCTTTGGTCTTTCTGTAACTCCCTGCAGGATCACGCAGCAAGGTCAGTAATACCCATTTGCAGTGGGCAGAGAGGACCAGAGGCATGGAGCAGGACCACGCCATGGATGAGCTCTGTTGTCGGCAGGATTTATTGCATAATGGACCTGTGTGTTTAAAGGAACTTAGTTCAGGTTTATGATAAGATATCATAAGCCTTAAGGGTACAAGTAATGCCATTGATTTTGATTATTAAAATTAAGCACCTTCTGTTTATTGGGTAGGGTGTTGACATTACCACAGCTGTAAGTATGTGCTCATGCCTTAAAAATATTTTGTTGAGTCAAAGTAACTGTTACATGTATGAACTGAAGTTTCAGAACTGTGCCCCCCTTTCCACAGCCCATATCAGAATCATTTCAAAAGACAAAGATTAAGTTAATTGACTAGTATATAGAGAGAGACCATGAACTTATATACAATTAACTTTGCCAGAAATTCAAATAGCACTGAAACAACATCCCAGCCTAACATGCAGATGTTTTGTTTTTAGAGACTATTATTTCAATTTGTCATTGGTGTTTTCTTGCTTTTACCAGCAGTCTGGAGGTTTAGGAGAGTACTTGTAAATGAAATACTCATGTTCACAAGTGACCAGGCTACTCAAGATTTTAAGCATTTGGTGTTTGATAAAACCAGTGCAATTGCAGCTCATGAATAAGACTGCAGTTCTTTGTTAGTTATTTCTCATTATAGAGATGATTTTGAAACACTTTACTCTTGCTTTCAAATTTAGCAGTCTGGTTAAATTTATAATGAGCTATTTTTGTTTTGTAACATTATTGTATGTTGTTTTTTTTTTCTTGAAAGTGCCTTTATTTCATTTTTATTATTATTATTGTTTATTTTTTGATAAACCATGAAGTCTATATTTATCCGAGCAATATCTGTTGAAATGTGACATGAGTCCTTGATTTCATGTATTTTGTACCTCCAGATTTTGGATATTACTATCACCAGCTTCTTTTCCAATCAATCAGTTATTATGTAGTTTCTTTCATTTTTTTATTCAGCAAATATTTTCCCATGATATCTTGCTGTTATATATTCCTAGTAGCACAATTACAGGAATTGTTAACAAAATAATAAAATCTCTGCCTACCCAAAATAACTTCTAAATGATTTCAGTATTATGGAGATTTTTATTGAGGGCATCTACATAAATTTATCTTTGTGTTATTGTTAATAATTACTGTGCATGCAATTATTTCCTTTTCATCTCTGAAAGGCAGAGCTGGTACCCACACAGAGTGGCATGTCATTACAGATTGTGCTTTGGTAGAGATGCTGACAGGACCACTCTCATCTGCCCAGCTGTTTATTATGAACTTAAAAGCAGTTGCACATTGCTAGGCAAAACAGCCAGTGGGATTCAACAGAGGCCAACAGGGAGTGGAGTCAGAGCAAGGCAAGCAGCTGGTGATACGGTATTTTCTCATAAAACTTGTAGGGATATAATGGCTTCAGTTCATGCACTCTGCAGTTTCACTGGGCTTGACCCAAAGATTCCAATGGATGTTAGGAAGGAAAACAGACACACACATGCGCACACAGGTACGAATGCGTGCTGAAGCCCTGTGTTACTGAGCCTTGCCTCATTAGAGAACCAGGTAAAAAACAAATTTGAAGCTGATCTCAACTTCCTGAGTCTCTCTCCTGATCGTCTGCTTTGCCTGCATGGCAAAATTGTCTTTATTGGTTGCTTTGCCCATTTGAAATACATCGGTTCTAAAACTAATGAAGAGAATTAGGAGTAAAAATCATAATCCTAAAAAATGAAAAGCTAGTATTTGCCATGTGTCTTAAAGCATTTCCCTACTGGCAGAGATGGTAAAGAGAGAAACTGGACTTCAGAGTGGGAATCAGCTAAAATAACCAATGGGAAAGACAATGCCCCTCTTTTCTCAGTGGCCTAGGTAGGTGGCAGAGAGCATTTTATGCCTCCAAAAGGGAGGAAGAGGGAAGGGGAGGGAAAGATCTGCAAGAGCATCAACGTCAAAATGTGCACAAGAAGGGCTGGGAGGATGTAGCAGAGCTAGAGGAAAGAGTGGGTTGGGGTTTGGAAGATATGAGAGGTCCCCTGAAGACTGAGGCTTGACTTGTGTGGGAAGAATCCTAGAGGATCTGACACCTCTACAGCAGGCCTCTCATCAACTTTAATTTATTTAGCTGACTTCCACTTTTGTAGAATTAACTCCTTTCCAATTAGGCTTGCCCTTAAAATAAAATACCCTTGATCTTTGCTAATATTTGTAATGGAATCCAAATCCCCAAGGATAAAGTTATTAGGATTCAGAGGCAAGTCTATGCTCATTTTTATATTTATTTTTCTATTACTTTTCTTTTGAATTAATACACTTCTCAGCCTGGATTCACCCTTGCAAGTCCATGAAAACCAGCTACAAAGCTGCTCTCCTCCCTCCTGCTCTCCACACACACAACTCCTCTTCATCAAGAGGCACTTTCTGGATGTATAGTATGAATTAGGCTGTTTCTGAAGTTTTAGATTGAAATTAAAGCTCCTTCCACTTCCCATAAACAGAGATAAAGAGGAAGGGAAATATTGACAGAATTTCCACCATGGCTTTTGAAAACTGACTTTGCCTTTTCTATACACCTGAAGATCTGGTCAGCACCTCAGTGGTGAAGACCATTTTAAAGTGGCATTTTGGGCAGAACCTCCTATGTCTTGATTATCTGAAATAAATATAGTGTCCTCCATCAAAACAGATTTTCTATCAAATGCATCTTCATTTCAGGAGTAATTCAAAATTGTTTTACAGTCACTAGCTATAAAATGCAAAATATATTCCAAGTACTGTTGATGTGTATTGTTAAGATTTGCTTCCATGAATCTTTTAAAGTCCCCAGTTCTGATCAATATCACTACTTTCAGCAGCACAGACTGGGAGCGAAATAACACATTAGAGGATAGACATTTACTGGTGTAGTGAGGTGCCACAAGAAGAAGGGGTGGGTCCAAAGAGGCTGAGAATACTTGATTATTATGTGAAGTGGAGTGACTCATAAAGCACTTTAAAACGAGATCAAAATGAAAGAAAGCACAAAGATTAAGTCGTTAGTTTCTGTGCAAAACTTATCCAGACATTGCAAAGCAGACCATTGTGAATCCTCTTCTAATCTAAACTATATATACATTGATCCTGAAACATTGCTCTGATGATGGTACTCAAAGCTTGCACAGAAACTTCACTGACGCAGTGTTTCCAAGTACTTCTAGCTCAGAGGACGAGTATATGGCAAAACTTTTTTTTTTTTTTTTTTTTTTTCCCACATGCAGGCAAATGCTTTCTATTACTTGGCTCTCAAAGTGAGAGCGGCAGGAGACAGGAGTTTGCGTGTTCCAGATTTCCCTGATGCCACACAGGAAGGTAAGCTAAAAAAACATGGCACTTGACTAAAACTTGGTGGTGGCAGCAGCTGGATCAAACCCAAGGGAAAAGAGGAAAATGCAAAAAAGGAACTGGCACGAAAGTGGCACTCCCACTCCTTGTGCATCAGCCCCTAGTATCTCACAGTGATTTAACAGAGAACTGCATGCCTTGAGGCAGGAAGGTGATGTGCCCTTTGTTTTAGGCACCTTACATGGACTGGCAACGTCTCATCACGGATCTGCTTGCTCACTGAGCTAGTTAATGAGCAGATGTTCATTCTGTAACAGAGCAAACCTGTTCCACTGCAGTGGAAAAACACATGGTCAAAATATCCAAGGGCTCTTACCCTTTAAGTGCAAGACTGTCCATATGAGCAGTGGGGTTGAGAGAGATTGGCAGCCTCCTCCTGCAGCCCGGTCGGGTGGAATGCTGTAGGATGGGGTTATAACCAATTTGACTAATGCTCAGCTGGAAAGACGTAACAGCTCCTCCAGCCCAGCTCCATTTCCCGAGCCCTTCACTTTCCTTTCCAGTCCTGTCCCTCTCCTCTTACAAGTAAGAAGACAGAGAGAGAGACCTGCCCCTTAACACCATGCCCTGTGGTAATGATGCTGGTGCTGACCCTCACTGCACACAGCGTGGCCACTGCAGGGGCTGGGGCAGGGCTGCCTGGAGTGCCTCGCAGCAACCCTTACAGGCAAGATCAAGGCCAGTGTGGGAAGATGACTTGTTGCTTCCCTGTCACTGCTGAGGCAATTGTCATTAATTCCCTGCCCTTTCACCTGTGCCTAGCAGTCATATTCACCAGGGACCCACTTTAATGAGGAGCACTTAGTACACAGACAGACTTCTGCCATTGCCCCCAGCCCACCGGCTTTTCTCTTTCATTTTTCAGACTTCAGCCCCTGGTGTGTTGTAGGAGAGCTGCACACCCAGGGAGTGAAGGTGGTGTGCTGTTTGTCTGGGGCAGCTTTTCTGTGCCAAGGGCATCTGTAATTCCCGTAAATGAGGGGAGTTATAGGACCCTAGCAAATGTCAATTAAGTGGAAAGAATGAAGTGGCATAATGAATGAAGCTGTCATTAAGCATAACATAAGCACTTTCTTCATGTTATCTGAGGTTATCTAGACTGACAAGTAAGCAACGTTGTTATCAAGCACTTTAACAAAAAGGGATACCATCTGTGTGCAATGCACTGGAGCCACAGATGTGCCATGTTTAAATAAACTCTAGCATAATAGAAAGCTCTTGACCAACCCAGTGCATAAAATCAGTGAGTCTGCTTTTTCAATTAGCATGGTGAGGAGTGCTCCCATCTCCCTTCTGCTGCCCCAATTAAAAAACCCTTTTTTTTTACTTTTTTTTTTTTTTTTCCCTTGGACCACTGCCCTCAAAATACTCTTGCACTAATCCATGTGAAAAGTTTCACATTCCATCAATCAGGAGTTTTACCGTTGGAAACATGGACAGTTCCTATGCCACGTCTAGTCTTTCTTCTGGTTGCTGCTCTGGTGATTTACTGCAGCTCTCACTCACTCACAATGGCCACTGGAGAATCACTTCCCATGCTTGTAAAATCCTCGGATGGTTCATGTAGTCACATGCCACCTCTGGCAGTTGCTATATTGGACAGAGATAAGAAATTCTTTGATAAGACAAAGGACACAGTTTTACATTAGTTTACAGTCCTGCTGGGAGGCAGTGATTTAGTAATCACAGAAGAGTGATGGGCATATCCAAAATATTCACTCACAGCAAACATCAGGGTATTTGCACATCCTCCCGGGACAGACCCACACAGATTTTGGGAGCTCACCCCACACTGAGAGCCTTCACACACAGAGGAGAAAGTTCCCCTGGATCTGGAGATATGCTCTACAACAGGAAAAAAGCATTCATTATAGAGGGGGGAGAAAAATGAGTGAAATCTTACAGTGGCTGCTCATAGCCTAAGGTTAGAGCCTCTCCAAGGTGTGTGCAGGATGCATAGAAATGTAGTAAGGACTGAGAAAGCAAATACAAATTCCTCCACGTAAACTTTCAACACAGGGTGTAAGAGGGCTGGATTTAAAATTACTAAGTTCTTCTAATGTCTTGGCACATCTGAGCCTTGGATCCATGCTAATTTTCTGTATTCAAGTGAATGGCAGCACATGAGCGGAAAAACCCACACACCTCAATAAAGCACTTGGTGTACATGAAATTTGGACAACAGTTTGGTACCGGCATGTCACTGAACAGTGCTTTTAAAGGCAACTTTTATGCTATAAAATCAGCAACACAACATCTCTGGGTTCAATTGACCTCCAAGCTTGAGTCTGAATATCCAAGATGCATGTCAGCTCTTCTGGAGCTTTAATCTCCTGTTAAAGAGAAAAATACAATTATCATCATGTTCAGCCCAGATGACAGAGGATCTGATATTTTAGAAATGCTTTTGAGATGCCAAAGTTGAGGACAGAAGGATGCTGCATTCCTAATTAAAGGAATAAGAGGTGTAGTTTGATCAGCATGATATTCCAGCTGAAAATAAAGTACCTAAAGATGATGTTGTTAATAGCTAATGAAAGAAGTGCTAGCTCATGAGATGTACACTGAGTGACTGGCCAAATCTCTACCTGACAGAGACAATTTAATTACATTTCTTCACGATAACGTCGCCACTTGCAGGACTGTGGGAGTCTGTCAGCTCCTAATTTAAATCATTATTTTTGGGGTTGAAAATGTTCACCCATCCCAAATCACAACAGGCACAGACATGACATATCATATGAAGTGCCAGACAAGAGATACATATATATACTTATTTTTTTACAAATAAGAAATACTTTAATCCTTTGAAAGATGATTGAACTTCAAACAAAACACAATATTGTCAGTTTCAGTTTCAGTGTTCAAAAAATAATGTGCAACACTCTCCTCTCCCAAATTCAAGATGTTGACTTAAGTCATAACATTATTTACATATACACACAGATAGATATATACACATATTTATATGCACATACGTACACATTTGTTTATATACACGGATATGTATGCATGGAGATATAAGTGCACGTGTGCATATATATATACGCATATATATACATACAAAAGAAGCCTCTAATTTCTCCTCTTGATTTGCAAGCTATTTTAGTGAAAAGCTGCTTATGAAACAAAGAACTTGTTTTCCATCCATGACTAGGCCAGGTAAATTACTTTTGTTTCTTTGTTTTTCAGACTCTTTTTTTTTTTATTTTTTTGTAACGCAGTCTGACATTTTAGAACTTTGAGAAAATGTTCCAGAAATCACACTGCTTTTGTTAAGACTTTGGTGTTAAAAATGAAGTTCAATGCAATGTAGGCTTAGCAAATTACCGGGTTTGGTTAAAAAATCAGTTCAGAGAAATGGAAAATAATGCTTACCTTTAACAATTATTTCCAAGACATGTATTAAAGTACAATTAAAATAAATTGGTTGAAGTCAAAGCACTTTATTCTGAAAATGCCAGCAAGGGATGTGTCAACACGATGAAAAGCCATTTTCCAACTTCCTTCTAAAACAGGTTTCCAGTGAAATTTTCTATTTCCCAGAAGATGTCCACATGAGCCAGTCCATCATGTTTAGCTGGTAGATATGGGTCTGTGTAGTTGTTGCATCAGGCACTGGGACTGCAGGTTGGATGGAAACTGAAACAGAGATGGGATAGCCTGTCTCTGGGCATGGTCTCACCCTATCTGCAGGCTATCTGCTGCCTTTAGGTTGCCCACAGGTATATGGATAAAACTCACTGTTACCACAGCGTTTTGTGCAATGTACAAATTCACTGTTCCGTGGACTGGGCACAAGTGTATTGGGTGTCCATGTCCAGGTTTTGGTAGTGGGGGGCTGCAGTGGCGGCCTCTGTGAGCAGAGCCCAGCAGCTGCCCCATGTCAGAAAGAAGCCAGCTCCAGCTGCTCCAAAAGGGACCCACTGGCCAGGGCTGGGCCTGCTGGAAAATAAAACAACAGCAACAACAACAACAACAAATAATGTGGCACAACAGCAGCTGGGAGAGTGAGGAGTGAGCACCAGCCCTGCAGTCCCCGAGATGAGTGCAGCAGGAGGGCAGGAGGTGCTCCAGGCACACAGCAGCAGTTCCCCTGCGGCCTGTGGAGGAGCCCCTGGTGGAGCAGGTGGATGTGGCCTGGGGGAGGCTGCGGCCCATGGAGATCCCCCACAGAAGCAGGCCCCGGGCCGGAGCTGCAGCCCCTGGAGAGGAGCCCACGCAGGAGCAGGGAGCCTGGGGGGAGCTGCCACCCGTGGGGGACCCATCCTGTGTCTGTTTTGCCGTGATGATAACTGTTGAGTGATTTCCCTGTCCTTACCTCAACCCTTGAGCCCCTTCCATCGTATTTTCTCCCCCCTTTCCCTTTGAGGAGTGGGAGTGAGAGAGTGTCTGTGGTGGAGCTTGGCTGCCCAGCTGAGTAAAACCACCACAGTGAGGTAAAATGAATTGGTTGCTGGTGAGAATCTCACTGCAGCTGCTGGAGTTGATTGTAAGCCTCCTCTGATGGTGTTGCTGATGCACGCCAGGGTACCGCTCTGGATCTCTTGCACTGGTCCTTGATCTTGCACGGCAGAATTTCTAATGTACCAATGAGTTAAGGCTTTTGGAACAGTCACAAATTTGTCTAGCACATCTGTTCAGTGGATTTCTGTTGGTACAAAACCCAAATGTGGTACTTGCTGGCAGCCAGCACTCATATGCACTAACGTCTGTTTTAACCTCCGTTTTAATGTTTGATGTAATTATTTAAAATGCTGCAATATGAAGTGAAATGAGATAATGCTGCTTTTAACGTTCCCTTTAAAAGATAAAGATATTTCATTTTTTCTCGCTTAGATTTGGTGTGAAAATCTTGTTTGAAATGAAGTTTCAACAAAACCTTAGAAAAATATTAACAAAGGTTTGAGTGAATATTTTCTCATGGCTTCAGACAAGCTTTCTGTCATTGAGTAAGAGTGATTAAGGGAGCCTGAGTTTCCTTTTTACTCAAACAAATTGTCGTGCCCATATGTGTTCTAAAATGATCATCTTCTTTAAATTCACCACACATACACAAACACACACATGAACACACACACACAGACACAAAAAAGCATATTCATCTTTTAAGCAATGATAGGGAAACCATTAAACATAAATTTCAGCAAGCATCTAGAGCTTTCATTTGTTCAAATCTACATGGCATGCTATTCCCTCATTTCATAAACAATGTATTCACTTTGAATGGGGCATTAGATGCTGTATGTGTTGCAAAAGATACTGACCTGAAGCAACTCAAAGGTGCCTATAAGGATGACATGAAAATAAATACCATAGAAGTGAAATCTGCTTTAGAACTTGGCCATTTATTTATCCATCTTCAGTTATTAATCATGATAGGCATAAGCACAAATTATTTATTGATGTTATGGTTGCATTTACTCGACATAGGGAAAACAAAACAAAGAGCACATTTTAATGTTTTCTACAAGAAAAATGTGTAAATTTTTTACGCGTCTCCAACTTGGGTACATTTTCTTGCAAGCTTCTTTTACATCTTGATGTTACAATTTTGGTGTAAGTGATGGCATCCATAAGCAGTATATAGCTAGGCTTTTAAGAAAGGAAGACCCATTACACAGTCAGTAAAGAATCATACACGGTAAAAGAAAATAACCATGTCCTGAATCAACACAGACCCAATTATACAGGCCAAACATTGTGATCCATGACGGACTGTGCATTTTAAGATTTATTGACATTTTCTCTCTAGACGTAGAAGGTGCTGAGGTGGGTGGACCCAGACATAAAGGTGGTGAGGTCCAATTCAGCAGCAGTGGGAAAGCATCCATCTCTCTGGCAGTGCGGGTGCAGAGCTGTGCAGACACAAGGTTTGCAGCTTCTAATGAAATGCCCTTTCCATGGAGGGCTCCCAAAAGCAGCGTGGCCAGTGGGAATAAAAATGCATATGCCTAAAATGAGGACAGTGCCACTCAGATTTTAGGCCTGCCTATCTGCCTGCTTTCACTCTGACCCCAAATTAAGCCTCAGAAGGTGTAGCTTTTAAGACAGATACTGGGTACATTGTACCTTCTCACAATTAGTAGAAAGTGCTGTTTTGTAATTAAAGGATGAAGTGGGGCATGATGAACATACGGAAAAGGAGATCCTTAATAAGTGATGGAGCCTTCAAAAGAAATTGCTAATTAGTATGCATTTGATGTGTAGTATACCAATTTTAAGACTTTGCCTGGAATAAATTGCTGTGTTGGGTGTTGGAAGGAGTGGTGAGATTAGCATTTACAAAGGGGGCAATTTTCTGTCTTCTTGACTCCGTTAAATGGAGGAAATAACTTCCAAGGCTGAAGCAGTAGTTAGCCCATCAATCACTCTCACAGCTGGAAACTGGGGATCCCAAGTGCCGAGATGAGTTAATCCTCCAGTTAATAAGTTCATAGTGGCACCATATGGCGCCGGGCCACTCCACACTGGGGCAAGGACAGTGCTGTTTACACAGGCGTGCTGCTTTCTCAGGTACCGCCCCGCTGGTAGATCCCTTTGTTCTGGAGGATCAATTTACTCTGCAGAGTAAATTGGCTGAATTGATCAGTTCAGAACACGTAATTGTTGGCTAATCCCAGGGAATCATGTCCTGCCCGTATGGGAGAGACAAAGGGTGCTGGCAGCCAGCAAGGTCCTCGCGCGGTCCTGGAGGCTCTTTTCTCTGCACGTGATGGGTACGGATGAAGGCTGCCGGTGTGTGGACAGGCAGCCTATATCGACTTTGGCTCGTGGAGGTCATGGGAGGCCCAGCCTCCTCCAGTGAGGCTGTTTCAGGTGACCCTGCCTGCCTGCCACCACTAATTCTCCCTGGCCAGGCAAGTGCACGCCGTTCGATCCCACCAGCTCCATGCATGCCCAAGCGAGCCACAAACCAGCGCTTCTTCCAGACCCAAGCACCAACTCAGATTGGTCTGCAAACACACAAAGCATCCTCCTTCATCTTTTTTTTTTTTTATTCAGGCTTCTTTTCTATAACCAGCCCCTCTCCAATTACTTTCCAAAACAAAGGGTAGCTTCTTCTTTCACCTTACCAAAAATAAAAGAAGAAAAAAAAAAAGAAAAAAAAAAAAGCAAGCATAACAAATAATATATTCCAAATGTATTCCAAAATATCAAATAATACATTTTCTGGGACACCACTAATGCAGCATTAAGTAGAGTTTTGCAACAGTAGGATTGTAGCACTGATCAAATTCAAAACCCCATTTGTTAGAAAGAGTTCCCTGTCTTTTCTCTACAACAGCTTTTTGGTGTAGGGTGTGAGGACTTTTCTTAACTTTATTTTGCTTTTTGTTTTGGTCCTTTTGAAATTTGTGAATTGAACTTGAAGGATGTATAAGACCTGACATATATATATATATATATATATATGTATATATAAAATACTCTCTCTCTGATCTATACTTCAAATCTGAACTGGAAAAGCTACCTCATAGATGGTTGACTTGTGAATCAAATAGTTTTGGAAGTATTATTTTCATTTTGCTGTATGTTGATTCAGGATATTCATTTCAGTATGCAGAACTCATCATTCTAACAGCCAAATATCATTGTCTTACTAAAAAAACAGGAAAAGGTAAATATTTCCCTGTCCCCTCCCTTATGTTCCCTTCCAATCCCTTCCCTTTCCCCTTGCCCTAAATCCTGCTCATTCATTTTAACAAATAAGTGCTGGAAGGAGACATGGGCTCTTGGGAATTTTTACCCAAATTCTCCTAAACTGTAAGGAAATTTTGTCTCTTCTCTTTTAATTTGTAATTCAGAACTGGAGTTCAGAAAAATACTGTTCGGAAAGCTATTAGGACGGATTAGAAAGTATCAGTAGCAAGAACAGTGTATCCTACTTCCACTGCCCTTATATAAGTCTGATGAGTTTTTTTTGCAACAAGTAGAGCAAGGGCACAATAGATCAGACAAGGGGCATCTCTTCATCTGCATTTTACTTTCTCAGAAAGTACAATTTTGCATGAAGTGTAAGTAATTGAAAATATGTCCCTGTTTTGCCCTCTTTGCCTTTAAAATGACCGCAACATCAAAATAAGATCCACTTTAGGCTTATTATTTTTCTTCTGTGGTTTGGAAATTTGCAGCTTCTGGCACATGGGGCAGGACCTTGGGTAAGAGCTCCAGGCCAGGGGTTGGACGTGCCCGCCTGCATTTGGGCAGCTGCACCAACCTACCCAGAGCTGGAAGATTGAGTGACCTAATGCAGAGAGAGCTCAACCTCGAAAAGCAATTACATAATTGTCACAAGGCAGAGTGAACTCTCAAATTGTCCTTCCTGAAGGTTTCAATAATTTCTTGCTTTATTAAAGTCCCCACAAGAAAATGAGCTTGCAGAAAGTGCCTGACCTTATGCTTCATCACCTTGCAAAGTCCACAATGCTGTCACTATAAAAGAACAAAGGGAGCAGCAAACTTGGGCTGATTTGCTCTTTGCCTTTAGAAGATATCTGAATGACAGTTTCCTGTTTTGCTTGAATATGTCCTTTGGACGTATAATAAAAGCAAAAGGTGACCCTCTTTTGGCTTGTAGAATCACAATTACTGGGAGAAGTGATCTCAGATCGCCCTTCTGATACCTAAAAGATATAAATTGTACAAAGAATTGAAGTATATGAATGTTTCTGCTTCTTTGCTTAATATTATTTTCCTCTGAAGAAAAGAGGTTCTTCACAAGAATCAGCTTCAGAACTAACCCCATTGCTGGAGCTTCAAGTTCCTGGCTGCAGTGGTAGAAAAATGTTTGTTCCACTTTTCCTTCTCTCTTTCAAAGGACAATTTATCAAGTCATCCAGTTCCCTTATTTTTGAAACTGACTGTGTTTGCTCAGACCCTCGTAAATCAGTCCTCCCACGTTCACATGCACCTTACAGACAATACGTGCTAATTGCAGATGATTTAAGCCAAGTTGTTTGCACACTCATAGAAAAAGATCATAATACATGTAAGATCATAACGCGTAACACAAAACAGTGGAAATGATCAGATCCAGTGGCCAGGCACCTAAATTGCTCAGGAATTAAGAACAACTCTGCTTTTCCAGTTGCACTTATTTAACTGAGAGTGGAATAGGAGGCGAAGCTATAATGACCCACAGAAGCTAACGATCTGCCCTACCTGCACGTGCCCTATCCATTACTCTGTATATTTTGGAGATTTATATTTGAATATTGAGGGCAAGTCTTGATAACCCATAATTATGCTGCTAATTTAAGATATTTTGCTCAGGCGTGTGACTGTGCACACTTTTCTCCCACTGACACCCAGGCACAGACTGATGACCCCAGGTAAGAAAGCAGTGGGGTCAGATGCACTTCTCTCGTGAAAAACAAAAGGTGTTATGCCATGCTAGGCTCCACGGCACCGTCCAGCTTGCACAGTACTAGCACCAAGTGACCTGTTAAATGATGACAAATCCTTCGGTTTCTGGCTTTAGACCTCTGACCTCTTGACTTCAGGCTGTATCCAGGGAGCAGTCTGGGCAGAAGAATGCAATAAACAGCTTGTAGTCTAGTGGCCTCGAAAGAAATTACATCAAAACCAGCTGTTACACCACCAGTTTTCAAAGGCTGACAACATGTTAACTAAAATAGGGCCTTTTTATTGTGTGGGCTTTTGCAGTTGCTGAAGGTCCATAGCTGCTCCCCCTGCCTGCTTTCATGGCAGTAAATGCCATTCCAAGTATATCCTCTCATCCTTTAAACTATGAGTAAGAGGTGCTCAATTGCCTTCTCTTTCTCATTTTAATTAACTGTGTTGGGCTGTGCTTCTCGGCTGTGAGCTTTATATCCAGCTTTGGGCAGTGTTAGAGCACAGAAATTAAGTGACTCATCACTTCATTTCTGCATGTCTACTTGACTCTGACTTGCACTTAAACTTTATTTTGGTTCTAATTTAGAGTTTCTCTCTTGCTCTCTGTTTTCTTTTGGAAACATTAAATAGAGGTCCAAGAGATTTATGATGGAATAAAATCTTCATTTGCCTCACTGGCTTCAGTCCTGGTGCCTGAAATGATTTGAGATAGAAGTTAAAACAAGGCTCCTTGCTTTCCTAACCTATGTCCCACTCAGCCCGGCTTGGTGGCCAGAGACCTGCTATGTCTCACCGGACCCTCACATATTCTCTTGTCCCCTTTCTTCTCAGCCTCCAGCATCTTGCTTTTTCAACCCTCTTCGGGCATCTTTTAGGATGAGGAGGCAGAAGCAAAAGAAATAAAGTTTAAACTATCAGTTTCTGTTATTCCTTACCTCTCCTTAAACACATGGAAGACCAGATCTCAGGTCATCTGTATTTACTCTTTTTTCTCTGAGTAGTCTAATTAGAGGCTGATGCTTAACTGTTAAACTTCACTATTAATTTAAAAGTTAACCCTTTTTTCACACACTGCCTTGGAATATCGGCATTTAATTTACAGAAATGAATCACCTCTAAGTCAGTGCACTAAAATTCAGTCAAAGAGATGCCTGACTGGTGTGCAATGGATCTCACAATAAATAGACAAAAGGTGGTCAAGAGAATAGAATTATATTTTAGTGTTTGAAAAGCGAATATTCCTTAGAGCCGTTTTACAACTCTGATTAGAAACAAAATGCCTTATGTACTCAGAATATGTATCTTTACACTTGAAACTCCATCAGGTGTAGGACTATCACACTGCAAGAAGCACCTTTATTTTTGTTGCACTGTATATTTAGGGTGATAGCTCACTCAGTATCTGCATACATAGACTAAAATCCTCTGCTTTTGACTGTTCACTTTAACAATGTGCAAGAAAAGAACCAAAGCCCCTTTTCCCATGATAAGGCAGAACACCTACTGAAAACTCACTTGGGAAAATAATCTCATAAAAAGTTTCTTGGATTTTGAAATTATTTTCTGTGTACATTGATCTTGATCCTAAGGCAAAACAAACAAACAAAAAAAAAAACACTTTGTAAGAAAATAGAAGAGAATATTTTTAACTTTTTTAAGTATAAAAGAAAGAGATTTATCTATGCCAGCTAAAAGGAGCATGTGTCTCTGTCTCTTACTGTTTTGGAAAGTGACACATTGTGCAGTGGAATAATCACAGAATCACAGAATCGTCTAGGTTGGAAGAGACCTCCAAGATCATCTAGTCCAACCTCTGTCCTAACACTAACAAGACCTCCACTAAACCATATCACTAAGGACTACATCTAAACGTCTTTTAAAGACCTCCAGGGATGGCGACTCAATCACTTCCCTGGGCAGTCCATTCCAATGCCTAACAACCCTTTCAGTAAAGAAGTTCTTCCTAATATCCAACCTAAACCTCCCCTGGCACAACTTTAGCCCATTCCCCCTCATCCTGCCACCAGGCACGTGGGAGAATAGACCAACCCCCACCTCTCTACAGCCTCCTTTAAGGTACCTATAGAGAGCGATGAGGTCTCCCCTGAGCCTCCTCTTCTCCAGGCTAAACAACCCCAGCTCCCTCAGCCACTCCTCGTAAGACTTGTTCTCCAGACCCCTCACCAGCCTCGTCGCCCTTCTCTGGACTCGCTCGAGCACCTCCATGTCCTTCTTGTAGCGAGGGGCCCAAAACTGAACACAGTACTCGAGGTGCAGCCTCACCAGAGCCAAGTACAGGGGGACAATCACCTCCCTAGACCTGCTGGCCACACTGCTTCTTATACAAGCCAGGATGCTGTTGGCCTTCTTGGCCACCTGAGCAGACTTCTGGCTCATATTCAGCTGCCTGTCAACCAGTATTCCCAGGTCCTTCTTGGCCAGGCAGCTTTCCAACCACTCATCTCCCAGCCTGTAGCGCTGCTTGGGGTTGTTGCGCCCCAGGTGCAGGGCCTGGCACTTGGCCTTGTTGAACTTCATACAGCTGACCTCAGCCCATCGGTCCAGCCTATCCAGATCCTCCTGCAGAGCCTTCCTGCCCTCGAGCAGATCGACACACGCACTTAGCTTGGTGTCATCTGCAAACTTACTGAGGGTGCACTCGATCCCCTCGTCCAGGTCATCGATAAAGATATTAAAGAGGACCGGCCCCAGCACTGAGCCCTGGGGGACGCCACTAGTAACCGGCCTCCAACTGGATTTGACTCCATTCACCACAACTCTTTGGGCCTGGCCAGCCAGTTTTTAACCCAACGAAGCGTACGCCAGTCCAAGCCACGAGCAGCCAGTTTCTCGAGGAGAATGTTGTGGGAAACGGTGTCAAAAGCCTTACTGAAGTCAAGGTAGATCACATCCACAGCCTTCCCCTCATCCACCAGGCGCGTCACTTGGTCATAGAAGGAGATCAGGTTCGTCAAGCAGGACCTGCCTTTCATAAACCCATGCTGACTGGGCCTGATCGCCTGGTTGCCCTTCAAGTGCCGCGTGACAACATCCAAGATAATCTGCTCCATGAGCTTCCCTGGCACTGAGGTCAAACTAACAGGCCTATAGTTCCCCAGGTCTACCCTCTGGCCCTTCTTGTAGATGGGCGTCACATTTGCTAGCCGCCAGTCGACCGGGACCTCTCCTGATAGCCAGGACTGCCAATAAATGATGGAAAGCGGCTTGGCCAGCTCCTCCGCCAGTTCGCTCAGTACCCTCGGGTGCATCCCATCCAGCCCCATCGACTTGCGTACATCCAAGTGCTGTAGCAGGTCGCCAACCATTTCCTCGTGGATAGAATGGGAAGGGACATTGCCATAACCTATGTGGATTATAAGCAAGGGATCAGAAAGCCAGGAACGGCTGATTTTTTCATTTCAGAGAAACACTAAGAGCAAAGAGATGATTGTCCCGAGACTTCCTTTTCTCTAGCTTTGCATGTCTGATTCATTTCATACAGAAAAAAAGAATCTGCTCGCATGCATATACATGCATGCTTGCCAGCAGATTAAGTAGTGCCATTTTATGTATTTATTTATTTTCTATGATTTCAGAAATGTGCTTACCCCTGCAATGTGAGGGATTGCAAAGTTAATTCCTCAATATTGCCCAGGAAAACAAGTACAAGCTCTTCCCCAAGAAGTAGAGCTCTTTCGTTTTAAATAATTCATTTCAGTCTGGTTGTTAACTACACAGTGACCTAGGAGCCATCTCCACTGGCACATATCTTGCTTTCTGTTTTCACAAAACCACTTCCAGACAGACCTCGAACAGAGCCCAGCTGCCACGTGCACCAGGATGAGCTACCCAGGCACAAAGCTGGTGCAGGTCAGACGTGCTCCCTGCCTTCGGAGCCCTGTGGCACCATGATGCTGCCCAGATGAAGCTGGAAACAATGCATTTTGGTTCTGGTAAGAGAAAAGCTGAACAACGACTTCAGAGAAAAGCTCTTGCTTCTTACCACGCCAGAGGGCTGGACCTCAGCCAATTCAAAGCCTACATCCAGCCCTCTTCCCTACTGAAATGGAACAAAAAGAGGTTCTGAGCCAAATCCTTTAGGATGGTCAAACTAAACCCCTCCATTTATTTTGGAGACAAACTATGTATGGAGTTGTATGCAATTCCCTAATTTCATACCTCTCTGAAAGATGTGTAATCCCCTAGGGGACACACATGAACATCTGTGCAGATTTTCACAATGCAGGCAGGAATTTAGGGACAGCACCACTGAGAAAGCTCAGACCCTGCATCACACTTCTATTTAATTTATGTCTGAAGGAGGCTGGTACCAAGTGGGGACTACCCACAGCATGAAAAAAATCCCTTTTTTTTCTGGAGCTTCATGGACATCCCAGTGTTACATTTCCTTCCTGAGAAATGGTGTTTAGCAGTGGGAGTGCATCCCCTTGCAGCACAGCTTCCACTGGCCTGTCCCAGAATGTCACAGCCCTGCAAACCTTACAGGGAGCAATGTTATGGCCCAGAACTACTGGTCCTCTGCAGCTGAAGAAGCCCATCAACAGTATAGTACTGTTACAGTAATCACATCTTTGCTTTTCTGGCCTTGATCATGTTCTTTTTAAGACTGATATGAAAAAGAGATATTTCCAGTGCCCTACTTGAGGATGCACTGGGTAGAGAAATACTCATCCAAAAATTCTTCATGGTTGTGTGAGGACAGTATTTTTGGAAAATGAAATTGACTTTTTTTCTTTCCTTTACTGATTCACACTTTTGACTTCCCTAAATAGTCCCTGATGTTTAAACAGGGCAGTACTACCAGTGCTACTTCTTCTCCCTCTGGATTTGCTTCCTGAGGGGAAGTAACACATCACCAGGCAGCCTATGGATGTCTGGTGTCTTCAGCTAAACACTAGCATGCACAATTGCTAAGAAAATACAACAGAACAAATTAGCCTTGGGAAAATGGTCCTGCTCTTTCACACATTCTTTTCAAGTTTTCTGTGCTCTGAACTAGTTCAAAATTTATAAAACTAGAAAATGCACTTCTACTTTATAAATGCATAATACAAGGAGTCAACACTTACATTGTGTCTGCAGCTATTATGCCTGTTTTACACAACGCATTTGCAAATTATTGCCTTTATATAAATAATTACTGCTATGTGCCATTCAAGTTCTTATGAAATGTACTGAGACAACTGCCCATTGTAACCTTTAAACCACCTCCTTACACCTATAAGGTCTGTAAAGGGACTTTAAAGTGTGTGAAAGTATTATTTCGTCCAAGATTAAAGATCTTTGCCCTCCACCAAGTGTAGAGTGGTTTCAGTATAAATGCCTGTTTGGTTCATTCTCTTTAACAGAGAGCAGCTGAATGAGACTGCAAAACTATACCTTTAATAGTTCTGCCTCGAGTTGAGCTTTCATTTTGGACAGTTGTCTTAGTAACAGGAACAATCTACATTTTTGCTAGTATCTCTGTTGTGTATTATGTTGCCTGGCAGGTTTTTCCAGTTATTTTTTTGTGAAGGCCAAGCTCAAACCTCTGTTGTTGCCTGAAAAATTATCTTCTAGACTCAAGTGTGTGTTTTAGAAACCACCGATGTAAAAACTGACAGCCTTCAGGGTGCAGGCATCTTTGGCTGAGTCACTTGTAAACTACTGCGACTAAATGACAGTTTACCAGCATGCAGAGCCTTTAGAAATGTACAGCTGAGCACATTGGTATGGCATATTTGATCTCATTTGCTGTTAATTTTCCATGCTTGAGTTTACCAATCAAAGCCTGCAAAGCTGGGCACAAAACGCAGAGGCAGTGCTCTGAAATCATGCCGCAGCCCTCACTCAAAATAATGCATAATAAAATACAGATGCTACTTTGCATAATCTAGATTATAAAGGTATAGCTCAGCTATGAAGGCCTGTGTGGGCTCTTTACAGCAGTTAGCAAATTGCCTCAGAAGGCAAACAAGACAGCTATAGTAAACATATGTACACGTACATATATATGTACACAAATGTCTGCATATAATTTGTATGCATCTGCCAGCTGCATAAACATCTGTCATCTAAACACTGCTTATAAACCACATGCAATGGATGTATCACATTGGAGCATAACAAGTGCATGCAGTTGTTCATTCAAACATCAGCTATACATTAATTTATGCATAGATGCATCTGTAAATCTATAGGTACTTTACATATGTTTATGTTTTATAGATCAATCATATGCATTTATATTGTTGTATACTTTACACAGGGAAACAGTACAAACATACATAGGTGGATTCTTGATTTCCAAGACTAAAGTTTATAACTTTATCTATGCAAATGTAAAAGTGATGCATCATTTCCATACAACAGATCTAGTTCTTTCCTCCCACGTCAGCCCTGAACTGCTGTACTTTCATTAAAGAGAAATGCATTTCTACAGATTTACTCTAGCACAGAAAGCTTCAGACTCCAGATCTGCAAATTCAGTACCTAATGGGCTTCATCCTTGAGATAACAGGTTTGGAAAAAAACAAGTCTTTCTGCTGTCTTTCTTCCTTTATTTGATATGTGATATTGTCTCACAATACCCTGTGGAATATATCCACAGGATAATCTCTCTAGCTTGGTAGCTAAGTGATGGAATATCTGTGATCTTGTTAAAAGTCACAGCTGGACAAAAAATTCTTTTCTTTTTTTTTTGCTTTAACCTAAATCTTTCAGAAATCCACGGGTGGACTGCTGTAGAGGTATATTAGAAGATGAATGTGGTCTGAAGAGAAATTTCTATGTAATTTTAAAAGAAAGTAGGAAAATTACAAGCCTAATAAGAACTGCTTTGTTTATATTCTATGTGACTTTGTTCACATTTGTCATATATCATTCTAGTTCTCATACACTCTCTTCTTAGGCTCCTTAGTTAATAAACTACCCAGTAAGAAAATTACTGCTTTCTTGTTGAATTTAATCACATCTTCATATGATTTTTCCACAGAAAATATAAATCCTTTCAGAACCTAGCTTCATGCAAACTTTATTTTATCCAGTATGAAAATAATTTTCATTTATTTACCATAAACAGTTCTTCTCAACTGTGGAAGCATTAAAGTAGCAATAAAATCTGTTGTTTCATTCTATTTATACAAAAATAAAGATTTTTTTTTTACAAATGATTTTGTCAGAAATGTGACTACACTTCTTTAGCATTTCCCTTCTGTTTTGACAACTCACTGAAAACTCTCACAACTTTTTCTATATGATAATATTGCCCGTTAATTAATAGCTTTCCTTTGCTCACAGTTTTGATGAATTTGCAGGAGCTGTTAACACAACAGTTATAACCACAATTGTTCATGTTTTTTTCTGAATATTCACTGGCCCTGGATATTAAGTGTTGTCTAAAAAGTAAATGAATGTAAAGTCTTGTGGAAAAAAAAATTACATATATTTCAAAAAAACAAAACCCCACATTTATTTTATATTTATTTCAACAATTTGTTAACAAAACACAATTCAATATTCTTTTATGTGGGTTAGCTGAAAACTTGTCTGTTTTTACATTTTCAATCCCCAGTAAAGCTATATGCCAAGAAGATTAGATAGTTCTTAGGCTGTGGTGGTGATAACATCAATACAGTCTTATTAATTTTCCCTCCAGATCAGAATCTAGGTCAACGGCTCCTATTTTACACTTAAAGAATAAACAGAGTAAACTATCTAAGACAGGGATTGCATTTTGTTTTCCTTAAAGGAGTAAAATAGTTCATGGTTTAATCACCTACACTAACGGCTTACAGTCAACATTTTATTTCTAACATGTTCTTGCCGAGTAGAGAGGATGCTCCCCCTTTATTTCTTAACAGCATTTCTTCAAGAGGTGGGGACAACGTGTGGACAAATTGAAGATAAAAATGGGAATGAATATTTGAAAGCAATAAATTCAGTAGGCTGTTATTGATTTTAATGAGGTCAATCTGAAATATACAACTATCACACAGCCTTCATAAATTACAAGACGGAAACTATTTTCAGATGAGGTCAGTGGAAAAACTCAATAATTTCAGTATGTGGTGAAGCAGATATGTAAGTATTTTTCTTTCTTGACTACATTGATTTTTTTATTTGCAAATCAGAAGATTAAATCAACTGTAAAGTGGTATACTGAGCCACTAATCTAAGACATGGCCAAATCTGACAAAGATCTGAACTTTGAATATAATCACTGTTATTACAGGTTATATGCAACTTCTTTTCTGAATGGGGAAGGTATGTGTACGACAACATAAAATACACATTCAAAAAATATGCGATAAAATATGGCTAACCTCTTGACTCTTTCTAAGGTAATCTTAGTCATTCGCATTGGCTAAATCAAGGGAAGTCCTTGAAATAGAGATAAATTATTTTTAAAAATAAATGTATTCATTGCTCCAGCAAAGACTTCATGTAACTATGAGCAAGTCCCTAGAATCTGTCTACATGGTGAAACTGTTTGGTACCTCTAGTGAAGAATATTTTGATTGCTCGGGAATAAACATCTTTGAAAACATTTTTGAATCAAACAATCATATTCTAGAAGAATTATTTTCAATTGTGCGTGAAACAATTATCGCAAAACAAAGTGTAATCCCAAACAGGTCATTCCCCTGAAATGACTGCTAAATTGTTAATTTGTTTATTCTGAAAAAAAAAAAAAAACGTTCAAATTTTTTCACATATACAGCATCTAAAACCACAATGTTTCATTAGTTAAACCACACAAGAGGGATGACAGCATTTTCCTACATTGTGGCAGTATTCTAAGGATAAGTACACTTGTAGCCTGGGAGGTTTTGCAGTGGCAGGAGCGCCAGTATCTAAAATTAAGAAAGATAAACAGAACAGCAGTACGTTTGTTTCTGCACACAGATTACCACTGCTGCCATGCAATAGCTCTGCTGCAAGAAGAGCTAACTTTTTTTCAGTTAGAAATTTGGAGCCTCATCAATATTTGCCACCCAGTGGCAAATAAAGACAGCTTTACTTTTTTGTGTGTGTGTTTCAGCTGTGAAACAACAGGGATATGCCTGGAGAGGGCAAAGGAAAAAAAATCCTATGGACTTCACTGGCATTTAGGATTAGATTCTATCACACCGTACCTTCACACATGCAGAATTCAAAATCTCCGAAGTTCAGAACACAAAACATGTAAAAGTTTGGAAGCCAAATTGTTACATTTATTTATTTTTATGAAACATTTTAACAAAGCACCTGTGGCTTCTTATGATAGAACCCAGAAAAGAAACTAGCCATTTAGACAAATTCTGGAAGAAAAAAAAATGGCAAAGAAAAGCACAGGACTACCGTGCTACAGACACAGCTGTCAAAAATGAGCTTCCTTCTGATAGAAAGTATACGTCTCTTTGCCACTTGACTGCTTCCATTTATGGAATTAGATGAGGTGAAGCTCTTTTTTAATCTAGCGTTGAGTATCTGGAAAGTATTTACACTCACTATATGTTCTAATTTTTCAGCGAAAGTGAAACTGCCACTTGATTTGTGATCAGATTTGCAATCAAAGATCTCATACTTGCCATTCCCATTGGAAAACTGTAGGTGTTGCTGGAGCTGCACAGTTGCATAAGAGAGGCAGGTGACCTAATCACACCCTAGATGTACTGGTTAATATTTTTAACACCCTCTCAAGCAATCTGTTTTCCTGCTTCTGTGTGATACTTGAAAATGCATTTGGACTTGATGCATCCCTCATCACTTGAATTTTTTTTTTTCCCCAGTAATTTTCCCAGGAAACCAGCCTGTGTGAATCTTAGCTTGTTAGTGGGTCATGCCCGAAGAGCAGCTCTGTAATGTAGCAGTGGAGTAGTCTGCAAGAGTTATAGGTTTTATTTTAACTGAAAGGGGAAAAAAATAAAAATTAAAAAATTAAAAAATCTGTTAGAAGCCAGTTGTATTCCAGGGAGTTGGTAGGACTCAGGAGTGAGTTTTCTTATTATGCGTTTAAAAAAAGTTGGCAGAGGAAGCAATACACTCCAGACAGTGTTCAGAGTTCAGTCTCCTAGTTTATCACTTTTGTTATCCCAGTGACTGATACTTCCAGCACAATCTGCTTCCAGCCTTTTTGCCATCAGAGTGGAAAGATCAGCAGCTTTTGACATGGCATGAGCTAGCAGCTGAGCCTAGGGACTGCGCCACCAGGGTAAGAGCAAAGATCATAGCAGGGCTGAGCATAGCTTGGCAGCCACAGGGCCATGGAGCAGCAGAAGCTGTGCAGAGATCCCAGGGATCCAGGCACTGCCTGGCGCTTGGTTTTCCTGGGAAGTCCTGGATGCAACCATCTTTGAGAGTGTTGTCCTGAAATTTTCATACTTGAGGCACATCTCACTATGGTATCCCTGTGTCACTCATGCTGGGCATCTTCAGAATGGCCTAAAAATAGGTTTGTCAATCATAAAAGTAAGAAAATGGGAAACTTTCAACAGTCTGATATAGCTGAATAGAAAGGTTTACACTTCCTATCGTGGGAGAAAACAGAATGAAGGCTGATAAAACTATGGCGTTTTCTAGACAGATCAAATGAAAGAATAACTATAATTATCTCTGTTCTGCTGTTGCCTGTCTCATCAAAACATCTTTAAAACTCTCCAAAGTATAGTTTTCTATGGTACAACTTATATGTAACTTAGACAAGAAGTAGGTTGCAATATAAAGTAAAAATGGATGTTTGTCTTTCTCCCTTTTTTATGCAAAGTCAAATAAAAACTGTATTCTACCAATAAAGAGATTTAAAAAAGAGAGAGAATTTAGTGCAGAAAATATACATAGTATACCAAAGACAAAAAGGAGTATGCTTTTTAAAGCATGTCTGCCTTAGAAAATCTTGTTAGCATCGACACCTTTTTTTTTTTCAGCATTTAGATTCTCCAGGAGAGGCTTAAGGATTTTGAGTCAAACTGCTGGGTTGCCAAGTTACCTCACAGTCTCCTCCTCTGCATGCAGCATTGGCCAAACCAACTCACACAGCAGTGAACGGTGAAGCTTGGAGGGCTTCCCATTTCTCTGGAAGGTCCACCTGATACTGCAGTAACAAATAACCGATGCTGAAGATGCTGCTGTAGTGGTTTCACCCTGATGAGCAGCTAAACTACACTGCAACTACTCTCTCACTCCCCCTCCTCAAAGGCAGAGGAAGATGAGAAAGGGCTCAAGTGTTGAGATAAGGACAGGGAGATTGCTCACCCATTAACATCACAGGCTAAGAAGACCCAGCATAGGGAGATTAATGTAATTTATTGCCAACTAACAACAGACTAGCGCAGTGAAAAACTCAAAACAAATTAAAACCACCTTCCCCCCATCCACCCTCCTCTACCTCCTCCCCCCAAGCAGTTCAGGGGAATGGGTAATGGTGTCTGGTTAGTCCCTAAAGTTTTCTCTCCACCACTCCTTCACGGTCCCTCTCTGCCCTTGCTCCACGCGGGGTCCCTCCCATGGGATGCCGTCCTTCCTGAACTGAGCCTGCGGGGGCTGCCCACAGGCAGCAGCTCTTCAGGAACTGCTCCCACACAGCTCCGTACCACGGGGTCCATCCATCCCCCAGGAGCAAACTGCTCCAGCACGGGTCCCCCACGGGTGGGCGGCAGCTCCCCCCAGACCCCCTGCTCCTGCGTGGGCTCCTCTCCACGGGCTGCAGCTCTGGCCCGGGGCCTGCTCCTGGGGTGCTCTCCATGGGCCGCAGCCTCCTCCAGGCCACATCCACCTGCTCCACCGGGGGCTCCTCCACGGGCTGCAGCGTGGAGATCTGCTCCATGTGGGACCCATGGGCTGCAGGGGGACAGCCTGCTCCACCAGGGGCCTCTCCACAGGCCGCAGGGGAACTGCTGCTGCCTGCCTGGAGCACCTCCTGCCCTCCTGCTGCACTCACCTGGGGGGCTGCAGGGCTGCTTCTTGCTCATTTCTTACTCTTCTCTCCCAGCTGCTGTTGTGCAGTAGGTTTTTTTTTCTTTTTTTCTTTTTTTTTTCCAGCTGGCCCAGCTCTGGCCAGCAGTGGGTCCCTTCTGGAGCAGCTGGAGCCGGCTCCTTTCTGACGTGGGGCAGCTGCTGGGCTCTGCTCACAGAGGCCGCCACTGCAGCCCCCCACTACCAAAACGTGGACATGGACACCCAATACACCTACCAATGCTACTCCTCTTGTGCTGTCAGTCCTTGAGTGAGCTTCTGCCTGCGGTATCCTCCAAAATCACTGCTGCTTTGCACCACATGGGACTCCAGGTAAAGTCAACATTAATCAATTGGACCTGAAACATATTGTAATTGACACAGAGTCACAGAATGGTTCAGGTTGGAAGGGACCTTAAAACCTACCCAGTTCCAACCCCCTGCCATGGGCCGGGACACCTTCCACCAGACCAGGTAATTGATCAATGGATCAGTAATTGTACTGATGGCCAAGGGAAGATGCTAAAACCTTTTAATTGTAGTCTGAGCTTGTCTTAGCTTCCCGTATGATTACGTATTTTCCTTCACTGAGCTATCTTTCACTTGAGAAGACTTGTTAAAAATCTCCCTAAATGATGGAGACTGCTAACTCTTGAAGTTGAATGCTTTCTGCCTGCCAGTTTTCAGTGAGATAGATGAACTAATGTAGCAGAAAGAAGAAAATGTGTCTTTTGCTTTTCCTTTTGTGTTTATTTGCATAGGTTAACCTTGTGTGAGACACCTCCCTGACTGCTTGTGGGGGTCTTCCTGGCTGGTAGAGACCATAAAATTACCTATTAGGGAGAGCAGTGTTGCTCGTAGTGCTTGCACATACTTTTGCCCCATCCCTTCATTAAAAACAATAACAAAAACAGTAGTAGTGGTCAGTAGTTACCTCATTGTCTACTCATTGTCTATATGGACCATTGAACTGCAGTACATACCACATCGTAACATATACAATCCTCCATCTTCAGTACTCCACACTCTTTTATATGACGTGTATAAACTTGTGCTTCTGTAGGAGAGAATAATGGACAAAAGCTTCTCATTAGCAATTATCTGAAGGTGTGAATTGATTCAAAACATGTCAAAGTGACCTTATTTGTTCTGCAGATCATCCAGCTCCTGTTAAATGCATGTTTAACTTCATTTGGGTTGGGAGCAGGTTGTCTTTTCCGCTGGAGTTTTTTATATTTGTCAGTACCTTTTCTTTTTTCTTTTTTTTTTTTCAAATTAAGGAAGCTGTTGTCATGAGATAGATATCTTCTGACACTATGAAGCTTAAAAGAGAAAAACTAATCCAGGGCAGATCAATTATCTTCATCAAATGAGCTTTCTGCCAACTGTGTAGCATTATCAGAAATCTGAGTAGAAGAAACCACGTGAAATATCCCTTAGAGCCTGTCAAATCGTGTGTGCATGTGTTTTGGTGGTGTTTCCACCACCCGCTTGGATACTGGATTAAGAAATACTCGATTGCACTATCTTTTTTTTTTTTTAACACCTCAGTTTTAAGATAATGTAAATATTTCTGTTTAGAGAATATCTGAGAAGTACACCACTGACAATCTGCATTGTAAGGAAGAATTTGACTAAAGGATGTCAGTAGTGTCCATAACAATTAAAAAGCAATTGTAAGTCTCAAATAAATTATCAAAGATGAGGGACAACAGAAATGGGCAAAGGTATACGCACTGATAAAAAACAAAGCCTAAAGTGTAACCTGACGATGTTTTGCCATTTTAGTCTCCTTTTTAGCATTCTTGATCTATTTAAATTAAAGAAGAGATTTTAGAAAGTAACAAATAAATGAGAATTGAAGAATACTTCATGCTTTAGTGATCCTAACAAACACTTTTATAAAATATTTTTGACAGTCATGGTGAGGCCAGAGTAGGAAGTTGGAGTTGGTCTTCTGGTAACGCTCTTTTTGGAATACGATAGTGAGCAAAGCAGAATTTGGGCTTTTTGTCTTCAGCTGTCCAGGATATCTTAAATACTAAGGAAAATAACTTCCTAAGAAACAAGCCAGGTGGCTCTGAGATTCCTGAAGAAAAGTCTTGGCCACATGCTGTTGGTGAGTCTCTTTGTGCCCAGACCAGGGTGGGACAGACAGAGCAAGCTGCACGCCTTCCTTTCCAAACACTCAGTGCAAAGCCAAGAGGATACAGGGCTCTTTCACTTGCCACTGCACAGCAGAGCTGGCACTCTCTTTTAAAATACTTTTTGTAGTAACCTATGATTGCATCCGCATTTCTAGCAGACTATTTTAAGTAAAAAAAAAAAATGTTATTTACTGGATTAATGTAGGTTTTGCATGTGTTTGTATTGGCACTCTGGTGTTTGTTCCCTCTCCTCTTGAGGTTTCTCAGTGTTACCAGCACAGGGTCAGACTGATCCTTCCCGCTGTCTATACTTATCTCCTGTCATTGCTGTACCCTACTAGGTGTACTATATACTTAATATACAACTTGTGCAGAGTTTAGAGTGACAATGACCTGTACAAAATATCCGCTATTATACTAAAAGGCTAACAGCAGTAATTAAAAGGCAAATTATGCAACTACATGCTGCTTAAAATTATAAATGAAATTAAGAGCATGTGTGTGCTTTATACGTCATCTAAACCAGTAAGAAAAGATCTGAAAATGCCTCATAGGAAAATGACAAATATACAGAGTAGCATAATGCCTTCCTATTAATTGCGGCATGAAAGATATTATTTACAGTTCTCACAGAATGTATTTACGTGATTATTCTGATAAAGTGATCTCCTCTAATACATACATTTATGTTCAAAAAATATGGTTAAAATTGTACTATTCTACTCAGCACTCTCTTTTCTGCTGATTTTAATTATTAAAGCATTTTAATTCATTGAATCCCATTAATCTTGAATAACCAATGCAGCTAAGGAGGAGTGATCTAGAGTTTTTTTCTAGCTCAGTTTCAATTGCTTGCATTTGTATCCAGTCTCATGGTGGGGTATGCACCCCCTGCAGCTAGAACCTAAACCCTTGTTGATGTTTTACATTTTCAACAGTTTGAAAACTAATTTCTATAGCAAGGACATGTTCCTCCTGTCCCCTTCCATGGTGTGAACGGGCTCTGATGATTTCAAAGCAGGAGTTCAGGATCTTCAAACTGGATTCCTATTTCATACCATAATTCATCTCAACCGTTAGCAAGCGAGGTTGACTAAACTATAAACATTTTTTCAATTATTTTTCAATTCAGTTTTCATTTTACTTGACAGCAAAGCCAGAAGATGAAGAGAGGAGGAAAAAAACAAACAAACAAACAACAACAACAACAAGACCAAATCAAAACAAAAACCCTGCTCCGATAGCTTTAGCAGTCTTTACTTACAAAAAGAGTATTTCTGGCCTGTGATGCCGTGTGCAGTGTATTCAGTGAGAACTGAACTCCACTCAGAATTTAGGGATTGTATAATAGTAAACAAAGGTGTCAGAAAGGGAGAAACTTGTTAGCAAAAATTTCTTTCTCTAACTAGAACAGAGACAAGAAGAAGAATATAACCAACAAGTGATGGAATAGAAAGCCTGTAATTTGTTTTAAAAAAAAAAAAAAAGATGAAAGACAACACTAGCTAATGGTAAGTTTTTCCAGTAGACAGGTCTGGATAACTAAAATCCTACAGACCTAGCTGAAATGTGCAAGGACCTCCATGAATCATAAATCACTGTCTTTAGTAAGTGCTAATAAACTCAGAAGGGATCTCCAACAGAGGTCTACAAAACAAGATGCAAAACTTGACTGGGATTGCAGGAGAAAATTATAGATCAGTTAGAGCAATTTTAAGAAAAATAGCGTAGAAGTTGTGTTGGAGAAAACAGATAATCTGAGAATCAATTAGATAATGAGAGGCTAGAATTAGAGACAATAAATATAATTTAAGTTTATTTGTATATACCTAAATATGATAAATCGAGAATAATTCTTTCATGATCTTACAGAATTATTGATTTATTTTTATATGATCATATAGATGGTCCGCTTTGTTATAGCATATGCCCTACTGTGTCAGCTTTTATCCACAGTTTTGTATTATATTATGTTTATATTTATAAGTTTATTATATATAATTTTTTAAATAGGTATCAGTTGAAACAAGGAATCTCTCCCCATTTAGATTAAAATCTGACCTGTCTTCCATATTTCGAGGTCAATCAGCAGGGAATCACCAAAGATGGACCTTTCATGAGATTCCCCATGGACTAGTTCTCGTTCCAAAGCTATTCAGCATTTCTGTTAACACCAGGCTGCAGGTCGCAGGTGCTGCTGCGGATGATGGAGAGGTACATGACTATGGCAGTGAATTATAGAATGGCTTTGGCTTGAATAGTGAGGTTACCAGGTCACAAATAAGAGAATGCATTTCAATAAAATCAAATGCAACCCAGCAGAACCCCTCTGAGGGCAGTGGGACAGACTTTAAGGGTTTCAGAGAGCACAATTTGTGAATCTTGAGGGAAGTACAGTGGCAAAGAAACGAGCACAATTCTTGGAAGTGATACGGAAGGTGGATGCCAGACTTGCTCTGTGTGTGCTGTGATGCTGGCATCGCGGTGCCCTGTCCCATCCTGGTGTCACCAGAAGGACAAGAAACCCTGCGAAGGGATCATGGCAGGTGGTCGGGGTGCTGTGGAAACGGCACACAGCGGGTCCCCACGCCATCCTTTTGTCGGCAGATGGGATCATGCTGTGCTCACACCTCAAGCAGGCCGAGGTGGCCAGCCCAGACCCAGGAATGCATCCCACTGCCTGTGCCAACGCAGATTTTGGCAGGCAGAGGGGCACCCAAGGGCTTGTTGGCAGTGCTCCTGTGCCGTCACCGCACCAGGAACTGGGCAGCAGCTCTCACTCCCTGCTGTCTCTGAGCAGAGAAGTCCAATTCAGGACTGGCCTCAGGGCTATCCCAGGTCAAGAAGGAATAATGTTCCAGCTCAGGCTGACATAACCCACAAAGATATTTTGCCTTTTGCAGGGTGAAGTGAGGGCTGTGGCACTGGAGCAGCAAAGCACAGGACTGCCTGCCACCAGGGACATTTTAAGATCAGCACAGGGTGGATCTACACTTGCCCAGCTTTGCATGGTTCTTGGAGTAGAAAATGACCAGCCTCGGCAATTGCCTGGCTCTAGGTGACCTGGAGATGAGACAGATGGCACTCTGGAGATGTCTCTCCCCTGCCTGTGGGATATGTCACTTGCACGTGGTGTTTAACATCGGGATGGTCAGAATTAGGGATATGAGTCCTGGCCAAAACCTAAACAGCATGCATTAATTTGAAAATTTGTAAGCCAGGCTGCCTGCTTAATAACTGGGATCTGGAGCTGGCCATGCCCTTTGTGTGTTTTTCAGGTTTTCTTTCTCTGTGCGACTATTTTTGTATGATTGATATCATGGTCATGCAAATTAATGACATTTGTGATTATTTGTCACCCCCAAAATAATATTCTTTCTTTCCTATATCTAAATACACTTGAGGACCTGCAAATTAGGGAATAACACCTGTAAAAGTAGGTTAAGTTGCTTAAACCTGGGGGTGGATGTGGCATTAGCTGTGGGCTCAGTACAACTGTTGTATTTATTTTAAAAGAAGCCCTGAGACAGCAGAGACTTCATACTGCTAATGACGTCTGGCAGAAAGGTTACATACTAATATGGAAAATGACTGTGTGGAGTACATTCATCTTCTGAGTTCATTCATGGTGCTTCAGGGCATCATAACTGCTGCAGGCATTATCGCCTGTGAATGAGGGACCCCACATCCACCACAAAGCAGTCATCAAATGCTGGATCATAGCACTTGCCCTCCCCTGCGCTGCACCGAGGCCCTTCATGTTGAATTTAGACTACAAGACTCAGGAATGGAACGAGTGTACTGAAATATCTGAAACAAGAATGTAAATGCATATCGTTACGATCCTGCATATAGACACCTACTGGCAAGGCAGAATGCCAGAAGCTTTTCCAGTTCACACAGAAAATACCCTGGAAAACACCTTTTTTGAATGTACAAAGTGATTTTGCTGAGGCAAGTAGCAATGAAAGCCATGTCAGGAGCAGGCACACAATACACTCCAAGGGTTTCAAAAGAGCCCCATGCTCCGTATCATCAAAAAGCTGCAACAAGGATCAAGAAGAATTAAAACTGATGATGTGACAGAAGTAATCCACCTTGCAGCGGAAGGTCATTATACCCACCTTCTCTATTGAAGTCATTTCAGCTCTGAGGCCTGAGCTAAAGCTCCCTGGCCTGAAGATGCTTCTAATTAGTGTATTAGCATGAAGATGACTGAGACCTGCATTTACTCCTACACAACCATTTCCAGGGTGTTTGCAGGCAGGCTGTAGGTTCAGAAGCTCCTTGTTACCAGTGCTCTGTCTGACAGGCTTAAATGAATTCTTACTCAAAAAAATTGCTTAGCATAGACAGAAAGAGCTCACCTCTGGTCTCAGGTTGGTATAATGGATTTATGCTCAAGTAAAATCAATGAGACACTAGAATTAGATATAAATGCTGATAATCAATATGTATATGCATGAACACACACATCCCTAAATTATATAAGCTTAAGCAAAATAAAAATTGTTTGAGAACAACTAATTAAGTTAAATATAAAAAAAATCTAAGTAAATACGTTATTGCTATTAGAATTTATAAAAGTCAGTTTAAAATGACAATGCTTGCTGATGAAAATTTGCTTCATAAGAGACATTTACAAGTACTGTCAATCCATGCATGACTAATGTGCACACATGAGTCCTGATACGTCTGTTAGACTAGTGCAGTCGATAATGTCAAGCTGCAGTGCCATTCAGGAGGCAGCCACTAGGAGAAATAACGCTCTGGAAATCCTCCACACTTCTAACCTCACACAGCCTGAGCCCTAATAAACTGCAAAGGAAATTAATTTCTGCTGCTGCTTATTGCACTGCCACGAAGTCCTTAAAGTCCCATGAAAAGGGAAACATTCATGCTTCTGCACTTCTCCAAAGCAAAAACTGTTCTTAATAAAACATCTTCATTAACTCCTTCCCTTCCTCTCACCTGTTCTGTATTTCTTAGCTCTGCACCAGGGTTGTCCCAGGATCCTGAAATCCCAGGTCCCTAGGGAGCCAGCTAGGTCAGACTGAGAAGAAGTCAATCTGTTTCCTGTGGGAACTATTCCTAGAGGATCAAAAATTGCACCAAAGCAGACACATTTGCAGACTTTCAGTTCCGACAAACAGCATTTTCAAACAGAACTTTATTTCGTGTAAAAAATCCAGATAGGCTTTAGTGATAACTAATATCCTCCAGATGATCTTTTTGATGGATACAGGAGCATTCAAAAGCAAAAAATCAAAACACAGCTGGTCAACATGCAAAACACTTTGAGGGAAATATTAATGTTTTTGTGTTCCTGAAGACCTAAGATGAATTTTGTTCTAATTTTCACTAAAAGGTTTGTTTTGTTTTGTTTTGTTTTAATATGGAATAATTTCTATTTAAAATCAGCTTTCAAAATTTTGGCTTCCACAAGAAGACCACAAAAATCAAAGAATTGTCAGTTCAGCCCACCCAGACAGAAGCTCTTACAGATATCAGGGTACTTAGTCCCTTTGTACAGCATCCCTCTTCCCTACTTATTCCTAAAATGTCTTATTTACTTAAGCCCCTGTTTGCCCTTACAGAAATATCCATCAGGGTTTAACATGCCATGGCACAGTCTCTTCCCCCAGTACTGCTTCGTTGTAGCACTGAAAAATGAAGTGAGTCAGTGCAGCACCAGACACGGTGCAAGAAATAAACTTCCAAGCAAAAGGTAAATCGACTGCCCCTGGAGAAGTAAAATGGGAAAGGCAACCTGCAAACACGCTTAGCCTGGAGAGAGCACTGTGCCAGCACGGGGCTTCCCAGCTCTTATTGGCAGCAACAATAACAACGACAACAACGACAACAAAATCAACGAAGTGCTGATGCTCTTTTCTGGAGAGACACAATCAGCTTCTGAGCAAAAGAGCATAGTACACAAAATGGCAGTGGCTATTTTAAAACCGTACCTGATTGTTTTGTTTGATGCAGAGCAGGAACTGGCAATACTTAACAGAGCAGCTTGCACCCAAATGGAGAGGAATTTTTCTGGATGGTATGGTTATAAGACCGGTGGACTGTTTCAAAGGTGAAAAAAATAATATTAACGCAAACTTTTTCCATTCAAGTTATCTGCCCCTAAGTAGAACTGTAAAGAATGAATATTAGGTACAATGCATGCCCCAAAAGGACAAATATTTCATGAAATTGTACCACTTGTTTATACCATGCAACTGCCCTCCAGGCCCAACAGCTGCCTGATTTCTCTTTTCTTTATCACCTCTGTGTTTGAAGACAAGTTTTCTGAAATGAAAATCAGAGGTAACAGCTGAGGTGGACATGCTGGCATTTCCTGGGGTAACACAGCCTACATGAAAGCTGCATTCTCTTTCTGGGCCACGAGAAGCTACAATTCACCAACCACAAATGTTGTAAAAGATGGGGGGAAGGAGGACATAAGTAGGGGAAAATGAGTGTAGATGGGATGACTGACAGAGACCTCCTGTCAGTTAGTAAGTCTGTTTCCCTACAAGTCCGTTCCTCTTCCATCAGATGCTATAACATCGTGGTATTATTTTAATAAATGTCGTCTTCCTGATGACTCTTACAGGAGATTATTTCAGAATTTCACTCCCCAGATGCTTCACAACCTTCGGCTTATTTTGAGTTTATGCACAACATTCGTTAACTATTCATATGTGAGACATTGCTGTCCTTTTCTTAAATATCTTTTTTCCTTCCTGGTTGCTTCCGGCACAAATCAGAGGCAATAGTATGTCCTTTTGTAGCCTTGCTTTGCAGGATGAGGTAAGCCAAGCTGTGCTTGTCCCTTCTTTCAGGATAACCTGTTTGTTCTCTTACCTTCCTCCTCAGCCTCCAGTCTCTCCTCTGGTCTGATTTCATCCTCCTCACATAGAAGTGACCAGAACTTCACAAAGCATTGCAGATGGGAAGTCCCTGGGCTGCATGAGGTGAAAGGTAAAAATGCCTGCACCTTTTGCAATGGCTTTATCAACACTGATGGCTTCTAGGCATTCAATGACTGACATCTTCAGATTTTTTAGGGGAAAAAAAAAAAGCTATTTTATATACATATATATTATTCATTCCTAAGTTAAAGACTCTGCACTCTCTACGTTAAATTGTATCTATTTCATGTTTTTCCAACTATCAAGATTCATCAGTTCCTTTGTTGTACTCCAAGCTTCCAGTGTTAATCCTATTTTTGAGCATTTCCAAATTTCCACTTGCACAGTACTACATTTTGGCAAGTTGCCAAGCTACCTTATGAATAAGTCACTACTGAAAAAGACTGGACTAAATACTAGTGTCCTAAGTAAGTCAATTCTCATCATCCTCCTGCCTGATGCTTCTCCTTTCAGCACAAACAGTGCCATCTTTTCTTTCAGCTCTGTGCTCATCTCACACTTTTCCAACTAGTTCCTATTTTGCCAGTTTTAACTGAGACTTTCCATTATAGCAGTATATCAGATGCTTAACTGAAGTCTGACAGTTTTTACATATCTCTGTATCTTTCTCCTTTCTCTATCTTTATTTTTCTCCTAAGTGTGACTACAATGCCTGAACATACCCACTTATTCTGGCAGAAGATTACTTTTAGGAAAACCCTGTTGCATTTTCAGTCTGTTTTCCATTTACTAGTATGAAATATAACTTTTCCATGTATTCTTCCTTTCAAAATTACCTCTAATGTTCTAATGTCTACTGTCTAGTTTGCTTTGGAGATCAAATCATGGCTCTGTAATTTTTGCCTTTCCCGAACAGAGAAAAAAAGTTTTAAAATGTTAAAAAAAAAAAAAAGAGCTCCATGAGATTCAACATATGCCAACAACAACCAAAAAAAAAAAAAAAAAAGGACATAAAAAGTGATTAGCTAAAAATGTTAGATGGGAAAGTAAAATTAGAGGGCTCTTATAGGAAATAGCAAATGGGAAAAAAGTTGAGTGATAATTTTCTGAGGAATCTTGAATGATTTACAGAAGAATAATGAAATCAATAGTAAGAGCTATAGTTAATCTGCTGAGCTTATTCAATAACTAATCTCTCTAGATAGCAAAGTAATATTTAATTTCATATAGCTTAAATTTTGGTTTTATTTTAAATTCAATCAGAAGTTTATGAAAAAATAAGAAAATGTGAAAGCCAAAAGACTGAAAAAATAAAAGTAAAATCACTAAATGAATGTGTCTCCAATGCATTGGTTCCAAAATAGAACCAAGTAAGTAGACTGAATCAATGAAAATATGAAATATATATATATTAATTAGCAAATGTGTTAGAAGACAAAATATTGTGAACGGGGACATTAATGGCTGTTAATATGTATTAACAGGGAGGATGTTATGGGGGGGGGGGGGAACAGGCAAACAAACAAACAGAAAAAACAACCAGCAAGCCAAGAAACAAACCCTTAGGAAAGAACATGTAAGATTCAGTGGGCAGTATATAATCATCATGGTAAAAAGTAGACATGAAAAACTCATGAATTCTCAAACTTCTACAATAAGGAGAGTGGGAAAGTCCCCATCTCACACTAGAGCACACAAAAAAATGGGGAAAACGCCTATACGTTTTTGAGATCACAGGTTCGTTGAGGTGGGAAGACACCTCGAGTTCATCTGTCTTAACTTTATTGGACAATGCTTCTGTATTCCTCCCAGGTTACCCGACGTGGCTACCTTTTCTATGTTTTTTCTTTGTGTTTGAATTTTGTCAGGAGCATCTTGTTCATCCAAGCAGACCTCCTGGCATTGTTGCATGACTTCCTATCCCTTAGGATGGACCCTTCTTTTGGGAGGAGGTATTCCTTGAATATTAACCAGCTTTATCTGGCCCCTCTTCTCACCAAGACTGTATCCCATGGGACTCTTCCAAGCAGGTCTTTGAAGAGGCTGGTCTGCTTTCCTGAAGCTCAGGGCTGCATAGCTGCTTTCCATTCTCCTCCCTGCCCTCAGGATTCTGAACTCCACCATCTCATGGTCACTGCAGCTCGAGTTGCCTTTGACCTTCACATTCCCAACAAGCCCTTCATTGTTGGTGAGTAGGAGGTCTAACAGATCACCTCTCCTCGTCGTCTTCTCTGTCAGTCAGGTCAGGAAGTTGTCATCAATGCTCTCCAGGAACCTCCTGGATTGCTTATGTCCTGCTCTGCTGTTCCTCCAGTGGATAAAGGAGTGGCTGAAGTCTTATTATCTTATATTACCTCTACATATTTTCCAGGATTACAAAAGCTCCACGAGATCCATTCTTCAGACAGTGCAAACAAGTTGTATCATCCACATCTGTGAAATTCAGATGCTAATTAAATTTGTATCTGAGACATACTTCCAGAGAAGACATGGCTTCATGGAGCAGAAGCCTAGAAATTCAAAATATCCACTTAACTTGGTGTGATCATATTCAATAAAAAAGGTGTTCTTATTATTGTTACACGCCTCCTGGATGAGATGCTGGCAAATATTCAGTGATAGGTTTGTGACAACTTGAACTAGAAAGTATATTTGAAATCATAACACTTTCTATGCTACAGAAGCATAGGGAGCACTTCCACTCACCATTTCACAGGCTTGACAACAGGTGATGCTAAGCTATCCATTTACATTAAAAAAAGAAAAAAAAAAAAAAAGAACTGATTTCTCTCAGTTAAAATAAATCAAGCTTATAACTTACCACGTTGAATAAATAACAGAGTAGTAAAATAAAAAATAAACCAAAATAAAATAAAATAGCATGGTATAGTATATTTCTGTATAACATAATAATTTACACAAAGCAAAAACACTGTAAAAATAAAGTTTCAATCTAAAAAACACCTTAAGAAGCAAAGGTGTGGGTCTCTTGGCACTGTAGAAATTACAGCAGGTACCAAGAGACAATTTTGCTTTATCTCCCTTTCCTTCCTCTCACATATGTTCTTTAAACAGTTGACATTTCTCCTCAAAATATTATCCATATCTCTAGACAGATGGTGTAATTCCAACCACTACTAATATTATTAATGAAGAGAGTTGGCTCCTTTCCCTCAGGAATTCTAATTGATTAAAAATTATTAGTCCTATCATCTAATGGAGGCTTCTTCCTTTGAAATGTGTCTGTTCCTGTGACATATGTTTTCTCTTTAGGAATATTTCCAAGCATAACAGTAACAAAAATGAATTTCCTACATTAATTTTTATATATATATATATATATGTATATTAGCCCCATAGCCAGTATCTTAAAGGTGCTTTTTCAGTGTTGTGTGCATTTGTACTTTATCCATGAACTAGTGTGTTTTAAAAGCAGAACACAAAAGGTGAAACTAGGAATACATAACTTAAACAGAGAGGAAAAGTCTATTGAGGCAATGATTCCCCGCAGACTTTTTTTTCCGGCTTACCAATTCTTGCAATTTCATCATACTTTTCACAGTATATGGTGTTTTGCTTAAAATAACAACTACTTGTGTAAGGAACTTGTATGAGAATCTCACCTTTCATTAAAAAGTGTCTTATGATTCATTGCTGCAAGGAAATGTTCAGTAACATGCTGCGTGGCCAGAAGGACTCAGAAATTGGAGGGCAGATGAACAGAGCACAACAAATATTTCATAAATCCCTTTGTTTTACCCAGCTCTGTGATTCTGTGAGCATGAGGAATGATATTTGAATGGGAGATTCTGGATCAGATTCAAAATAACATTCAAAATCGCACCTGATATTTTTTATTTAGAGTAGATTTATGACCAGATATAAGTACATTTCCTTCACTTTAATGTATTTATTAGTTCATTTGAAACATATTACTTACCAGACTACAATTTATTAAAAAAATTGAATTGAAAATGAAAAGAAAAATGCATTATTGTTATCAAAGTTTTGAGTGGACTGGGCTGAAGAAGTAATCAGCATCTGCAACTGGACATATTGGCATCTGATATCTCTTCTGCAGGTTCAGGAAGCCCACAATCTCCCTTTGTCACAACAGGTTGGAAAATCACACTGTATTCTGACAGACCTGCTGGGAATCTGGACGTGAGGAAAAGAAGCAACGAGCTCGGGGTTGACAAGAAGTGTCCAGGCACCTCACAGTGTGCTGCTATTTCTCTCCATGAACAAGTCCTGGAGATGCACAGGCCAAGCTGACACATCCCACACCTCCACTGGCTTGGGGATGACGCCCCAAAGACTGTTTCACCTGGGGACAACTACCATGCAGCTGAAAATCGCCTTCTAGCAGAGGAGGCTGTGACGTGTCTGTGCAAATGATAAGGGATAAGCCTCAAAAGAGGGTCCAGAGGACACCTGCAGCACCAGGAATGAAAGGAGAAGTCCAGCAGCCACAGAGGTGGCCCTGGGAGGTAAGAAGCAAGTAGCAAGTGAGGTCATCATGTGCAAATTATTGAGAAAATTTAACTAGTAGAAGCACTTTCACATTTGCCTGCAATAAGTGATTGGATAATATCTGGTCCAGCCAGTGGGAAATAACTGGGCTAGATCCTACCCAAAAGCTTAGTGTAACTTCATTGATACCTTCATTTCCCAGTCATGTTACGCTGACTGACATTTTGGTTTGGCATCCCCAGTAAAAATCACTTCTATTTATTACTCTATAACACAGAAGCCAGGATTTTAAATGGCTGCAGAAGAAACTATCTTCTGCAGTCACTGTGATGTTCTAAGGGCTCACATGGCAAGCTGCATTTGTCATTGTGGAAAAGCTGTGAGCTGTGTTTGAAAATACATTTTTAATTTTAATCTGGCACTTCTGAGCCTTTTATGTTATCAGCTACCATCCTGCTGACAATTTGTATAATTTGTGGCTGTAGCAGTAGAATAGGTCAATAACAGAAATTATAAATCCATTTTTTTTCTGCTTAACTCCTTCATTGCACCTCTTTCTGCATATTTCTACCACCACAGCAGCCAGCATTACTTGCACCGTGGAAAAGCAGGTAGACGCCACGTGCAAATCCAATGCTGAGATTACTGAACAAGTGGAGACTCCCTCTGCAAACTGCTGGTTGCAGACCCACAGCTCTGCTTTGGAAAAAGGGAGGTTGTTTGGACAGCTTTTTAAGGAGGCAGAAATTTACCCCCTGTGCTTATTTCTGGAATCACTTTCACGGGAACAATCATCTTTATTATTATTCTTTCATATCAATGCTAAAGACCTCTTCAGATCCATGAGGCTAAGCCAGTCATTCTGAATTTGTTGCCTGAATAGTGTTCTGACTTTTAAGAGTTGCAGGTAGTAATATAGATTTCCTTGAGCTGATGAAGGACAAAACTTCAGTGTGCCTACTGGGGTTTTTTTTGCTTACTGCTGATTTTATATGGGCCATTGCACAAGGTACTGCGTGGAGTAAGGTGATCAGCTAAGACTGTTCTCTTATTGCTCTAAGGCTCCTTGTGGTTCCTCTTGTCTAGGCAGAGCTCCGAGGGCTTCCCCAGAAGTTTTTGGGACTGACTGCATCTGCAGTGGTAATAAATTGTGTTGTATCTATTGACTACTGTGTGGATCCTTGCCAACCCTGGACTCTGGACCTCTGGTCCCAAGCAGATATCCATGACTGCTGGAAGATGGATATCACACTAGTAAGCACTGCCTGAGTGCAGAAGGAGTTGACCCATGTTACTAACAATTTTTACGATAAAGTACAGAGACATCTACCCTTCAGCTGTGATCTTTCACAAGCCGTGCAGCTCCCGCCCTTGGCATTGGGCACTTGTGTGTGGTCGCAGTGGAAATGACATGCCCTGGGTGTGATCTTGTCAGCTACTCGAATATGAATACCCCCAAATGGGGATCACACTGCTGTCACCATCTGCTGCAGTGGGAAACTTGCCTTCAGCAAATCTGTGACAGGCCACAGGGCCTCAATGCCTCAACAACACCTTAATGGTCCTCTCATACCTATTTCTTTCATAGCCCATGGGAAATACATAGAGGGCTCTTCCAAGACCCCTGGCACAATCTCATTTTTGCTAATTTTTGGGCACTGATGGCTAAAGTTGGCTGAAGAATGTCTGCCGCACCAGGGTAATCCACATGAACCAAAACACCCACAGAAATCTAGCACATGGACCAGACTACGAATCATTCATAGTCTTGCATGTAATACTAAACAGTACAGCCAACAGTGCCCTGCATTCAGCAGGTCCTCAGGAAAAAAGTAGCCTATACCAGCTGGCCACAAACAATTCAATGCAATTATAAGATTCTAATATTCTTTCCGGCAAATCTAAGAATTATTGTATTTGGAAGAAAAGGATTTGCTGTTCGTCTGGAAAGGGACCAAGGTGAAAAGGGAATAACTGGATTTACTGAAGTTGCTATCCAAGTTTCCAGCATGGTTGGCAAAGTGAATTTCCTCAGCTGTACAACTCTGGCTGCACACTGTTACATGACCAGAATTCACTTAGGACTGCAGTGGAGCCTTCAGTATGGGTTTTGAAGACCTTTGGTTTAATATTCAAATAAATGTTTAAACATTCATGTCCTTCCTTCAGCTAACAGACCTATCGTGGATCACACTGGTAACAGATTTATAGCCTCTCTGAAAATGTGCTCTCCGACGGCTGCACAAGAATAATACTTTGCACTTTGATGATATATTTCTTTTTGAGATCTCAGAGCACTTTGCAAGTGCGCAATAATTAGTTAAGCCTCACAACACGCCTCTTCAGGGGGTAGGCACTGCGTTATTATTTCCATTTAACAGATGTTTAAAATGAAGTGTGGTGATGTTAATTTCCAATGTCAAACAGAAAAGGCACGGTTGCGGTGTGCTACAGACACAGTCACTGCAAAGGGGACACTTATGCCAAGCATTATCATCTCCAGCACTTTATAATGCTTAGCATGAAATGAAGCCAAAGTAATTGCTAGAATTTCAGCCTGTGCCTGCTGTCCTGGCAGTGTGGATGGAAAGTCTTTGTGTAATGAAGCCAGTGTGTAAGGTTCCGTCTCCCACGGTGCATAGGTAAAGGCTCTATTTTGTGCACTTCACGGCATGGGGAGCCCAGCTTGCTGGAGGCCACTTACCTTTATGAATAGCACAGCGTGCAGCAGGAGTGGCTATTTTGCCAGCAGCACTTGCTTCTCAGGTGATCTACTTTACTCATTTCCAGCATGTCTGAGAAGTTTCTTGTAAATGCTCTGGCCTGAGCAGCATCTAGGCACTGCTAATGACATCCAGCAAAGAGGAAGCCTTGCCATTTCTGCAGCCCAGGCACAGCCTGGGCGTGCTGCAGGTGGCCAAGCTCCATGTGGAGCCAAACACTGTTCAGCTGAGCAGAAGCAGCAGGAAACGCTGAGATCTCCAAATCACCCACAGAAAAGGGCCAGAAGTAGTGACACCAAGGTTGTGGCATGTAGAAAAAAGTGCAAGAGATACCTCACAGTCCCAGATGCTATTAAACTAATCGATTTCTCCATTTCTCTAAGCAAGAACAGGGAAGAAAACACAGACTGGCCAGAGAGCTGAGGAGACAAACCAGAAGATACAAAAAATCTCATCTCTCAATGAGATCTACTGGAATCGCAAGGATATACAAGGGATGAACAGATGATAAAGGTGAAATGATTGACTTTACTCAGTAAAAAAAAATAAAAAGCAAGAATGATGGAATTCAAGGTTTGCTGCAATTAGTATCCGTTCAGTCTAAATGAGTTGCTCACTGCAGTAATAAACTCAGGAACTGTTGCTTTCAGCCTGCCCTTTTCACAGGCAAGTGACACAGAGATGGCACCAGCCCAAGGCAAAACCTGAGATTATGAGCTTTTACACATTACTGGGTATCAGTGTAGCAAGCTTGTGTTTTTCTAATCTTTCCCTCCTTTTCTTCTCCCTGCACCAGGTACTGCCGTAATAATGCTCTCCCTAGTATGTCAAATGCTCTGCAGGCTCCAGAAAATACGTGTTCTTGGTGAGAAATGAACATGATTTCTCAGCCAGAGTTTGAACCTGAGAGGATTATGAAATAGGACTATTTCTTTCAGAGTTTCCCAGGCAATTAAGCACATATGAGCTCTTTTCCCACCAAACCTCTCCAGGTTTTCCCAGCACCCTGAATTTGCTTTATAAAACTTCCAGAAGGGTCTTAGAAAGCTTAGAAAAAAACACAAGGAAGGTACCACAAATTGCAACAGGATAAAATAAAGTGAAATAAAATGAATGTTAAAAGAGTGAATGTGGACTGAATTTCCACCAGAACTGCAGTCATCAGTGTAGACATGCTGCATCACTGCCTTTCCACCACTTGCATTATCAGTGATTCTCTTTTGTGGTGCAGGCAGACTCTGAAGGAGCTTTGTTTGAATCTCTTTATATTAATGTGACTAGAGAAAAAAAAATCCAGAAGCTATATAAATGTCTTTTTCTTCTCTTCTTAAATTATTTAATTTCTGAAAGCACGAAAACTGTGTAGCAATCAGACAAGAACTCAGCAAGCCATTAAATACCATTAGTCTTTCATCTTCTAAGCCAGTCTTGAATCACAGAATCTGAGAAAGTGAAGATAAAAACAGTCCTCTTGCTGTCTGGCACAAGATTATTCCCTAGACAGTACCTCGTAGTGCTTTTTTCAGTCTAACACTGATTGTATAGTGTAAAGGGGTTTTTCACCACTTCCTTGAGACAATTACTGTATCATTAGAAAGACAACTCCTCTAGGAATTTTTTTCTTTATCTGCATCTTACGTAAGTTTCATTGCATCACTTCTGATTTTGTTGTCTCACACAGTCCTCACCAGTAGCCATCATTGTTTTTCTTGAAGCTGTAAATTTGATAATAAAAGGTGTTAAAAACTGCTACAATGATTCTTCATGGGTTACTCACTTAATTTGAAAAGTAAGTGATAATGTGCTAGTTGTCCAAGTCCAGTAATGAAATTTTGGAGGAAAATGTTGAAATGGGAAATACAAACATTAATATACAAGAAAAAAAAAATGAAATATTTTGACATGTTCTATTGGTAGTTTCCATCCTAGCATCTGAGTATGCTAGCCTTTGTTTTCACTAATCTGATATGAAAATTGCTTGAAATGATTGCAAGGTCATATCTTATTGGGGCAATCAAATGCTAAACTTCTGTAATATTAATGTAACATGATAGGAAATGGCTAATACTATAGACAGTTGCTAATTTGTTATGATGGGTCAGGTAGATAAAGTCTGTATTGGTTTTGCATACTTTTCTGAACTGTTTTTACTTCTTTTTACAAAGAGAATGGAAGGTGACACAGGGACAAGGATGCAGAGGTTGCTGATTTCCTTGAATGCCTTTTCTTGTAAATTTTATGAATTCAAGTAATATTTCTTGGTCAAAATCCTACCTAATTCAGTGTGAGCTGTTCTGCAGTTGTATTATTGTCTTCAATTTAGGTCACTGAATCAGTCCCTTAAGTATCTCCATGTTTATTTGGAAAAGATGGCTGTAAAAATCAAAGGTATGATTTTCATGCTTAAGAAAGCTCTGTTTATTTGCAGAATATCACAGGCCGCTATCACACTGAGTTATGATTTTTTTTTCTACAGTCCTGGAGAAGCTTTTGTAAGAATACAGATATTTTTATTTCCATATAGTGGGGTAGCATGGATTTTCTTTCCAAGTCATTTTGACTCTTAGTCATGCCCAGAAAGAGCTTTCTGGTTTTACAAATTTCAGATAAATGGTAGCTGTTCATGCTTGTGGGCAGGCAATGGAAGTTACTTATCTGTGCTTATACTTTGTGGTCCGGAGATTAAAGAGGTTTCTTGGTAGCCTGCAGTTAAGTTCTTTCTTATAAGCTTTGAGGTGAGTGTCTCAGCCACTTATCAGAACATTTAATCCTTTATTTTATTCTTCTCTAAAATCTTATCCCAAACATTTCAGGTACCATGTTTTGTAATTTAGAGAAGAATTTACGTAGCCTACATCTGTGAAGGACAGGCTCACTGTCAGTCTGCTGCCCCAGAAGTGGTAATGTCCCTTGGTTAGCAGGGACATCTTCATCTGCTTCCCAAAGTAAAAAACCTCCTGATCCAGCTGATGAAAAGGACATTTCCAAAGGGAAATGCATATTAAGAAAGAGAAGGCAATTATGATCCTCAGCACAGGCTCAGTCCTTGCTGTATTGCTGGCTGTAATCTTCATTCTGCAATAGAAAGCTCTTCTGAAGAACTAAAAATGCAAGTGAAAACTTAGGGCAAGGTTTTCCATCCTGTTCAGGCTGCTGGAGAGCAGAGTGCAGGAGCTGACTACTTAAAAACCGAGTGGCATTTTAGCACTGTAAGGAGGGGCTACTCCTTCCCTCCACACCTGAATTTCTGATGGTGATATATGCATCAGAGAATGGAGGGCTTGGGGGTGCGTGGGTGTGTGATGGTTCTTTGAAAATGGACAATCTGACTCGTGCTAAACGGGAGGGCAGGCATAACCCTGAGGTCTGACAGCAGCACAGCATTAAGTGAGGAAAAATAAACCCTTTGCTACAAGAGACATTCTGACTGCCAGGCAAGTGGTGGCTTTTTATTATTTTTAAGGGCTAAACACCAGGTTACTCCCAGTAAAGCAGCGCACAGAAAAAGATCAAGTGCTCTAATGTCCCCAAATGTTAATGGGACTTAGGCATTTGTCTGCCACTGTACATTAAAATGTCTTTCTTTTTGCACTTTTTTCCCACTCAAAAACACTTTTACTGCCATGAAAAGCTAGGCATGAAACTGCTGCTTTGAATAATGCAGTCTGTGTATTTGGTAATACAATTTTAGAAGACCACATAAACTAAGGCCAATTCCTATTAATTTATTCCCATTTCACTTCCAGACTCCATCTTCCCTAAATACACTGGAAATAGCATGAGTGAGTGCACATGAACATAAAAGCTTGAAAAGTTAAGGACAAAACACTGCACCTCAGAATGCCTGAAATAATTGATTTTTTAAAAGTGTTATTTATTTCCTGTGCTCTTTCACTTTTTTAGTCTCATTCTTACTTCTCTCTCTCTCTCTTTACGCTTATTTTAAAGCCTGGAAGATTTTTTTTAAAGGTTATGTTTAAGCTGGCAACACTAAGTTCTAATGTTTATCTTAATGTAACATTTCTTACCTTGAGAAAATCTTTTTATTCCAAGATGACATTATCTACGGTTTACAAAATTATTAGGATGATTTTTTGGAAGGCTTGGCTTTGGACTTCTAGCCTTGATGCTTTACTTCTATGGAAAAATAAATTTACCTCAATTTGCTCTTAATGTCATCTGAAGAAGGGAAAAAAATAGCTGCCAGACACCAAAATAATCTAGGTTGAAATTAGAATATATTTCATAGAGACGTGAACTGGCTAACCTGAATTTAGGATTGTGCAAGTATTTTCACACGTTTTATCACTACCTGAAACATATCTCAGACGGGCTTTAGAAAGAGCCTGAGAGTTGTTCTCATGCACTCAGTACTGTTTACAGAAAACAAGATATACTGTGCTGCTGACTTTTGTGGGGCTCTTTGTAGATGTTTCCAGTATCAATAAAACAAATTAACTGAAATAACAGCTGTGCTAGTTGCAGGCAAGCTTAAAAAGCTGAGACTCTTGTTTCGGTTTTTGAAATGCCAGTGGACTCAGCTAATTACCACATGCTGTCACAGTAGGAGCAGCCAGGTCATGTTATCAAGACCTTTGTTGTCCAAAGGCAAAGGAAATAGCAGAAGAGAAATACTCAGCACCTGAAATGCACACTGCAGGCAGCAGATGCCAAGCCCAGCCCCTTCCCTTCTCAGCACCAGCGTGACACCTGAGGCAGAAGAGCGTTCTCAGATCTGACAATTAAGCCCCAGACACTCAGAGACACTCTTGCTTGGGATTAATTTTTAAACAGTTTCAAAAGTGCCTCCCTCTTGGCATAAAGGGTTTTGCAACTTGTTTGCGTGACACATTTTGTTATTCACTCCACTCCATTCAAATTAAAGGATCCAAGCGTCTCTTTCTGCCCCTGAGACATCACATCACTGACAAGGACTCGTCCTGGTTGGAGATGCCCTGCCAAGAGCCATCCCCACCAGCCAGGTCCTCCTCCTGGCCAAGGTGGGCTGAAGGTGGATGAACTCAGATGAAGCTGGTGGAGCTGTCCCAGAGCAACAGCTCCTCCCGATCGGAACCAAGCCCTGTGAAATTACAGAAGTCAAGTCAGCTGAGAAAAGAATTTGGGCTAAAAAAAAAAAAAGGAAAGAAACTAAAAACACCATCAACATGAGGGGGAAACAACATAACTGAACACATTATTCTTTATCCTGATTTTTGTTTTCTTTTTTTTCTGAATGATCCGAATTTACCATGTACTTCCTGAACATTGCCAGGCTTTTCAGTTCCCGCAGAGGAAAATAAAATTTTCTGTTAGTGCGATCCATTTGCTTGAAATTCCATGCCCAGGAAAGACAGAAAGGCATGCTCTGCCTTCCTTTTGACACATTAGCTATGACATACACAAATCACAAGCTTTAAATTTCCACAATCACATGCCCCATTATCAGCCACACCAATAGTAGAGCAAGCTCGAAATCAAACTGCTTTGTTCCACCCGGGAGCTCAATAATATCCCTTATAAATCAGGGTTGGTTGTATGGTTTCTTGCACACATCCCCCAGACTGGCTCTGCGAAAGGCATTGACCATCCATACCACTTTCTTGCGTCTTTGTATCTGAAGAGTTATGCTGCTCTGGGGAGCGGGAGGGGGGGACGAGGAGAAAAATTTATGGGTTATGAATATTGACACAGAATATATTCTTTGTTTATTGAGGTCTTGTTTACATAAAAGCTCTTCACAGGCTACCCCCTAAGTCTGGAGGTCCTAAACCAGTGTCAGTGAGCTGTCTGGGCACTTTTTCCCACGTACTGCGCCAACAAAAGCGAACCATTAACGTTTGGCCCTTCAAGTTAGCGCAGCCCAAGCCTCCGTGGCAGGACGTCTGCCCGATATGTAAAATAATGGAATGAATGGATTCCTTGGAAACAATGATAACAAGACCTGGCTGAGCTAACTGTGACAGCATGTGGTAATTTTCCAGCCCACTGAGCCTGTAAAGAGAGCTGGAGCACAAAGCCCAGGCTGTGGGGCAGGTTGGTCTGAATGGCTGCAAACAAGTGAAGAATATCTGATGATGTCATACACACAATTTGACAGATGGGGCAGGGTTTTTTGTCTGTTTGGATTGTGCATGTTTATATATATGTATATATTTAAACTTGAACTTAGCTGCTTATTTTCGAATGCATTTGTGTGCTATGAGTTGCGTGGAAATCCACACCTGCGTTAACACCCCTCGCAGAAACGCTGTCATGTGTTGGGTTTAACAACCTAATTTCCGGGTGAAAAATGGTGTGGGTTTGTGTGGTGGCTGCTCTGGGGATGGCAGGAGAAAGTTGCTGTGGATTGATGCATTATCTCTGTGCCGAGCCCTGGGACTGTGTTGTGAACCTAGCTCCTCTGAATTGTAATACATGCCTTGAATGGCATAAAGAGGTAATGTCACTGCCTCAGCCTAGTCACTTCATCAGAGAAATGGACAACCAGAGGTATCTAAACTGATTGCTAATTTTGGCTTGGTGTCAGGGAATAAAATGAGCTAAAACATGTCCGTTTGCCTGCCTATTACAAAATTGGTCTGCGTTTTTCTGTGAAGCTATGCAATGGTAAATAGGCTTTAGACGTTGTCAATGCACATCAGTATGTACATGTGATAACGTGGTTGTGTGCCTTCAGGATCATGTTTGAAGGTTTACATAAATGTAGTTAGGAAAGAGGTAATACAGCAGAATTAATTGCTGTCATTGATAAGGCTCCTTACAACTTCACAGACAAACACATTTGGAAAGACAATTCCAGCTCTGTGTTTGCAGTTGAAGTGATAGTACAGGTATAGAGAACACACTTCTGAGGTTTTTTTTTTTACCACCTCTGAAAGTGGATTAGACTTTTCATATGTCCCAAGGGAGAGATCCTACACAGAAATTTTGAGCGTATTTTGATTGCATCTTTCTCTTTCGCACTCAGTGCTATTTATCTTTTTGGCTGTGAGCTCTTTGAGACAGCACCCAAAGCACGGTGAGATGCTGACAATAGGAAGAGAGCAGATGTACGTAAACAGACACACTGCAAAAAAAGAAACACACGGGGATTTTTTCTCTAAGCCTGACACTGTTAGCTAAAGCTAACACACACACAGACACTGTTTTTAAATGACTAAGCGTAGCCTGAGTAAACAAATCAGAAGGCTAAATTTTGAGGACTCTGTTTTCCTACTGGCTTTCAGGATAATATTTCAAGGAGAGAAACTGTGGAGAGGGATAATTTTTATCACAGCTTGAAATTTTTGTTACCAGTGATGTGTATTATGTCTGTGTCTTTTCAGCAGCCGAGGTTTCAGTCCCTATTATATTAAACTCTCTGCAAACACACAGTAGCTGGCAGGCTCTGACCCAATGAGTTTTCAGTGTAAAAGACAGACTCAATACAGGGACAGGCTAAAGGTTCCTCTGTAGCACCCTTAAATCCCTCCCATCCACACTAGGATAGAAGTGCCATGTGTTTCTTAGACTGGGGACAAGGACTTTGACCATCCACTACATAACTTAAATTTCAGGTTGATTTTATTGCTAGGGAATGAATTTCTGGCTTCATTTTGCTGTGTTCCATCAGTAATATGAAGTAGCATGTCTGCAACGTTGAAACCTCAGCAATCAAAAAGGAGAGCAGAAAACCATGAGCTTTCCAGCACCTGCTCTGAAGCCATACAAGAATATTTCTGAATATCTGCAAGATTTGCCTTTACGTTGCTCCCTGAGTTACAGACAGAAAGCTTCCAAGTGATGGTAGTTATGAGTTGCCACCTTTTGCTTAATACTTACAGCCAAGACCTTTCCACCCAGGAAGTGTCTCTTTGCTGTTCAGAGAATTAGCAAAATTCTGACTTTGGGAAGTTTCTCTTTGGATTTTTTATTTTAGATTTCACTTTTTGGTCTAAGTGAGTACCTGGAGGAGAGCAGCCTGCGCTAAAGGTTCAGCAGCCTGTGCTAAAGTTTCAGCAGCCTCCACTCTTTCAATGCAGATGTCAGGATGCATGAGTGTTTATATCCCAGAAGCTCCCAGGCAGCCCTGAAACAAAATAAGAACATGTGAGTCGTTGATTTCTTTATTTTTATTTTTATTTTTATTTTTATTTTATTTTATTTTCCTGGTGAAAAATTCATGCAGCTATCTGCAAAGAGCCCACAGAATGGAACTATGGAAACGGAGGATTTAGAATTTGCACAGCTGGGTTACCATGAAGGATGTATGATGGTGACTTCAGGCTGCACACAGTTCTGGTGAGCTAAACGTAGTGCATTTTGGCTTACCAGATGTGCCTTGTTTCATCAAGGAAGCATTTGCAGTGGGACATTAAATTACTCATCAAATCACGGTTGATAATTTTATAATTAAAAAGCATTTTTTCATGTCTGCATTTTTGAGCAAGGAACTGTATCAAGTGCTTAATTTGTAATTGAAGTAATGAATTGCTTATATCATTATTTTGAATTATGCCATTCTAAGTAATTTGTAATGTTGATAAATAAAACATGACACAAGATAAAACTAAAAACTGTAAATTATTTCTATTTTATTATGTCAAATAAAGAACTATTAGTTCTAAGGAAACTATGAAGAATAAAGATAAATTTGTATGGTTTTTGCATGTTATAGATGCAACTTTGCTTTAAAGGAGACACTCAGAATCTCCATTGGACATAGGAAATTTAGTCCCATGTTTGTCTAAACTGACTTAATATGAGCCAATCACTTTTCTCCAGAAGATAAATGTTGGTTCCTGCTGAGTCTATTTCTTCTGCAAGTAAATGCATACATTACCAAGTTTGTAGCATTGTTCCATACTTTTTATATACTCTTCTAGTCCTATTTCATTTGCACATACTCAAGCATTTGACCATGTGTGTACAGGCATTTTGCTTATATCTCAAAAATGGCCATTCCTTAATTTCTGTGCTATGCTGCAGCAGCAGGGTCCTTGCCATCCCATCACTTTGACATTGACATCTCTACTCCTTACGTCTCAGCAGAGCAGGCAAATTTTGGCATGTGTTTTAGGAGCTCTGTGGTTTTCCCCTCTCCATCTGCAAATTCTCCAAACTGCTGATTTTAAAGACACCAACAAAAGTTAGTTTTGTTTTTGTTTTTTTTTTTTTTAAAAAGGTAATTTAAAATTTAAAATAACATTCTTCATTTCTGTATATCTGAAGCATCTTAAAGCCTTTTTTGTTTTATTTTTTCTTTTTTTTTTCTTGTCTTTTTGTGGTTGTTTTTTATTTCCCCAATAAGCAGCACAAAAAAAAAAATAAATTACAATTTCACCCTCATGTAACCATAAAGCCATGATTCTGATCCTGTAAGCCAAGGGTCTGGACCCAAGTCCTGACATACAGGATTTGGTTACAAAGAGAAGTCTGAATCTGAGATCTCTTTCTGGAAGGATATGCATTGTGATAATAGTTAGTCGAGTCATTCTTACATAGCGATGCAGCTACATTTTTAATGTGGAGTTCTCAAAATCCAAGTTGAAATGATTACTTGATTTTCAGTCTGTAAAGAAGAAGAAAAAGGATATATGGCTTTGTTTGTGCATGAAATTGGTTTTAAATCAATTAAACTGGTGAAAGCCCCTATGCAAACACACTTAAATTGGTTTACATCTGGCTTGTATTAATTTAACTTCATTCAGTTCTCACCAAATCAATGCAAATGTGTAATTAGCTTAATGGCTCTTGCTCTTCCAGAACAATAGTCTTTCATTCTCGACAACAGGGAGCTGTTGTCATTTCCTGCAGATTCCAAAAGAGGCATCAAGCCTCATTCATTTGATCACTTTTAATATTTCACTGTGCCTTCCTTTGACCGTGTAGGGGCTGATTGTATGTGTTAAATAATCGAAAGTGGCAGGCTGTGAGGCCAGGTGCAAGGTAACCCAGAACAAGAAGCTTTTCTGCATTTTTCTGGGCTCGTATTAAAGAATGCTCAAAGGCACAGACAGAGCAGGTCGCTCACAGCAGCCTCTGGGTATTTTCAGATGTTATTTTCTCCGTATAATCTCCAACATTTGTCACTGGTCAAACAATCTCGGGTTTCCCTTTCTCAGGCAGTAAGTCAGTTCATTAATAGATGTGGGACTTGGCTATTTTTTCTGCCTGTTGAAGTAAGCATTTCTTGCTTCTGAGTAAAGTCGTGACTTGTAGATTTGTCTAGGCGGATAACAACCTCTGAGATCCTTCCAGCAGAGTTATGAGATGTTTGCCTTATTGCCTTGTATTCACTCCCCTGAAATGTTTGCATTTAGGAACATGCCTATTGCTGGGACAGACCCTTACAAGTGCTTTGGAAATTTCCAAGTACCATCAGTGCTCATGGGAGAAAACAGACGTGTGCAGACTGGGTGCCCTGCTTGAGCTCCATGGGATCCAGCCTTGGAGTTGACCAGAGGTCTCAAAAAGAAAAACATCTTTCACATGAAATAGATTACACATATTAACTCTCTGCTCCAAACCTTCTTGCGTGTTTGATTTCTGTAGCACACTGTTCCTTAGGGAAAAACAGGAACAATGCAGGAAATATCCTGTAGGACATTTTTTGTGTAATGGATTGGGTGTCACCAGGAGAGTGGCTGAAGCCAGTGAGTTCATCCCAAGGCCTTGGGAACATCACAAATTCACAAAACCAATGAAGCAGCTTTCAGCTTCATCAAATGCAGTCATTATGCGAATTCCTTTTCTATAAATCATCCCAATGATATTTTCAATGGCGATTCAATATAAACCTACTTTTCCAATCAGGCATATCTGTGGTATGAAACACCGAAGAAAACCATGAAAGCTGCTTTTGTTAATTCACTCTGGAAATATAAATAACTGGACCAGTAGTCAGTTGCCTCTGACATGGGAGATCTGCTGGAGAAATTAAGATGCCAGTGGACAGTCTGAAATATTCACTAAATTACATACTGCAAGCTCTGATGGGAACCACTCATACATTGTTTGAAATGACCGGCAACTGAGTTAGAATTTTTTAGCCAATATTGACCTTGTCCTTCTAAGCTATAAATTTCTATAAATGAATGCATTTTTCTGAACTGTCTACATTGTTCTAACCAAGAAAGTTAAAACTCAAAATCCTATTTCCACTGTGGAAAATAAAATTAAGTTTCAATTGGAAATAGATGCTGTGTCAGGAAAAGAGTGAGCAATATGTGATAGCACTTCTTCTAAGTCATTTGCTTTTCTAACCTTCTTTTAAAATGTTTTTCCCTCATATCATCCCCTATTTAACAGCCTCTTTCTCAGACACCTGTTAGATAACATGTCACAGCATACCTAAAAAAAGGCAAGGGACAAACAATTGATGAGGCAGTTGGTGATTAGTAAGATTAATCCAGAATTGCTGAATTCAGGAACTTGCATACATAAGTATCTTCATACACATGATATGAACCAAACGTTTAATTGTATATATATTTATTTTTTTTCTCTATATATATACTTAAATGAAGGATTAGAGATACAAATATGTTCCATCCTTAATCAAAAAGGAATATTAGAAGTTTTGTTACAAAATGGTGTCTTGAGACCATCATTAGTTATTATTAATTTTCCTCTTCAGGAGCAGAACATGCCAGGTGATATGGGGTTTTTGATGCTAGCATATCGTGCTACTGCGTAACAGGTGATTTCAAACTCTACACAAACATACACAAGTATATACACAGAGATACACAGGCAGAGAGCATTGCCTCTCCCACAAAGGTAATGTGTAGAATACACAGCAGATATATTATTAACTTCCATATCAAATTTGTATGCAAAAGGTAGTGCATGATAATGTGCTGCGTGATAGGTCTCAAGATTTTTTGTGTGTGTATCATTTAAGTAATACAGATGTTCATTAGCTTGTTCTATTTCTGTCTTAACTTTCTCTTACAGAGAGATAAATTCACATATACACAATAACTTTTCTTACTATCAAGGAAAGGGAGCATAACATAAAAACATAGATTATATTTCTAAAACTGTCTTTCCTTTTGGTTTTCCTCAAATTATTCATTAAAGGTGTCATTCTTCAAGATGACCTATCCAATCAACACAAATCTGTTAAATTTAACAGAAAAGAAAGCTTTTATCCAAGCAGGAGGCTACTCGTGCTCTCATAATACGGTTTTGCAAGGATGTGTTTGTTCGTTTGCTTGTTTGTCAATGGCAAGATTTACAGTAGCCCACATTTGGCATTCTGGACTGAGGATCCAAAAGATAAATATCATATGAGCAGTATGTGACTGCTTGATGACCTTTCTGTATTTTCAGTGTAAGCTCAGCATTGTCTTATCTCTGTCAGAATTATATGATTGTTTTCTGATAGTCTTACACACTGGTGTCAGCAGAGGATACTGTGACTGATGTGACAACACTGAAATTTTATCTAAGCCAGATTTAAAGCTACAGCTTTCCAACTTTATTTCTCTTCTTTTATAATCAAATTTTAACTGGGTAACACGCCTTCCTATTGACTGAGCACAGACTGACATCTTCTTCAATGAGAAGACGGAAAAAGTAGATGGGGAAAAAAATCATTTTATATGTATGCAAACCATTTTACTGGAACCCTGAGTCTTTAGAGAAGGTATAATCGTCACAGATGGCGCACTTAAGGCTGTTAATGTATAAAGCCTTGCCTGCTGTGCATTACAAGGCTATAATTTTCATCTTGGGGTTCCTTCCTATGACTAAACAGCTCAAATCAGCTCTTTCAGTTTATGACATCAGAGAAATCCTTGGCGAAATTATAATCTTGGGAATACCCTGCAGATGTTTTTATTTCTACGTACAGACTCAAATTACTTGCATACCACTTCAGTGCAAGTTAACTATAAGTAATAAAACGACATAATATTTGCCTTATATATAAGAACCGTTTCATTGGGTTACATGGTTCATGTCAATATCAATAGTTGAAATGAATGTGGTGTTAACCTCTGCACTTTTTTCCAGCCAGCTTTCTTCTATAGAATAAGATTCATGTCCCCAGCAAGCATGCACAGTAGTTTGGGCTACATCAGCACTAAGACAGTCACTTGGCAATTTTCTGTTGTGCCATGGCTACTAACAGGTACGAATTGCACCATGCTTGAGCAGGTCCTCCTCAACACTATTTGTGCTTCTTGCTTGACAATTGCAAGCTTTACCTCTGGCTCAGGATTTTTGGAAGACCCTTTGCAAACACATCCCTCCTCCATCACCCTAGTGCTGCCACCGTGCTTGGTGCAGCAAGACACTGAGACGCTCTTCATCTGAGATGTTAGCATCAACAGAGTACCACCACTCGTGAAGACCCTCTTAGCTGGCTAGTAATGGTCAGATTTTGGGCCTGTTTAATTTCTGGCCCTGTCTTGATTTTCTCCACACCTCCACAACAGTCACACTGACTTTTGCTCCTCCACAGTGGTTCATGGCTTGAAAGGGCAGAGCTGAAGTGCCATTTTCATCACTTGCCCCCATCCTGTCTCCTTCTACACTACTACACCCTGATCCCAATTAAGACAAAAGCTGAAGAAGTACAGAACATGAAGCAAATTGCAATTTCTGTCTACACAGTTAACCTCTTTTGTGATTTTGAATCACTTTGGAACCAATTAAGACTTTCATAAACCTGAAAATTATCCAGATTTTCAAAAAAGTGGGAATTTTTCATGAGCACTCACTACATAGTTCTGAAGAAGGATTTTCTGACTACTTGACATTTATCCATCTGATTATGTGACAAGTCTCTTTGGCCATATGCAGTAGCTAGCATTCCTCAGTTGGATGACGAGGATATTTAAAACAGAAAAATTATTGCTTTCAGTAGCTAGCCACCTTCCAGCACGCATGTTCTCTGCAATGCACCTTCTGGGTATTGCTGTGCTTGATTAATAAGATTCACAATAATTCCTGCATGTGTGGTATTGTGTGCAGTAGTACACAGGTGTCAAGAACTACAAGACATCATGCACAGATACTTTTATTTGTAAAAAAGGATTCATAACTCTTTCATGTATTATTGAAATTTCCTTAAATTTCTCCACTGTTAAAGTCCATTAAAGAATTAAAAAGAAGACAGTATGTATTTGCTACAGCCTAGTATCTCAAAATATTGCAATTTTTTGGTCCAGGTGGTTTGTGGTTTTTTTGTTTGTTTTTTGTTTGTTTGTTTCTTTGTTTGTTTGTTTTGTTTTGTTTTGTTTTCATGATTATGAACTTCCCACTTGTTCCATCACTAACTGGTACATTGTAAGTCGTAGGGCAGTGGGATGAGAATGACTGGGAGGCCACATGTAAGTATCCTTCCAGTTCTGCAGTCAGGTTTCCTGCACAGTGGCTCAGTTAACATGCAGAGTTCTGCTGAAATTTTCCTTAATTAATTGAAATCACAACAAAAGTCACATCCATGTCCTATACAGCATCATGTCTACAGTAACTTGCTAGCATGCTGTAGGTCACAGAAGTCAGAAATATAAGTTTCCCTGTCTAGACTGTGCATACTTGCTGTTTGTTTTAATAAAGGTGTCCTGTTCAGATCATACTATGGTGCTCATCCCTGGAAACATCTGATGGAGTATTACTTGGTGTTGTGTTTTACCTGAGAAATGTTAGAACTGACTACACTGTTAACACCAAAATACCATACTGAAGAATAGTAAAGAACTGAAGAATACTGAAGAATAGTAAAGTACTTTGTCTTATTTTCCTAGTGCTTTGATTATTTATTTGAATGCAGTGAGAAATACTGTTAAATGCTTACTCTAAAATTTATTTGTTTTTAAAATCACTTAAATGTTTTTGTTTCTAATTTTACTGATCTGGTTGATGTTTCCATCATCTGTAAGAAGGAGAGTACTTTAAAAAAGAAAAGAAAAGAAAAGAAAAGAAAAGAAAAGAAAAGAAAAGAAAAGAAAAGAAAAGAAAAGAAAAGAAAAGAAAAGAAAAGAAAAGAAAAGAAAAGAAAAAAGAAAAGAAAAGAAAAGAAAAGAAAAGAAAAGAAAAGAAAAGAAAAGAAAAGAAAAGAAAAGAAAAGAAAAGAAAAGAAAAGAAAAGAAAAGAAAAGAAAAGAAAAAAGAATAAAAAACTTGCATTGGAATCCAACTACACACTATTACTAAGAGAAATCTCCAGAGAAAAAAACAACTTCTATATTAGAGAGATTTGAAGACTTTCAAACTTCTGGGTGCCTCCCTGAATCAAATCACCACATCTTCAGAGGCTTGCTCAATACCTATTATCAGCAACTCACTTGTTTTTGTTTCATCTTAACATCTGCTCCTAGTTCGCTGTCTTTTGTAGGTAAACCTACACCGATTTTCAGTGATTTTAGTTCTGGAAAACATGTAATCGGGTCTTTGGAGTTACTTGATATTAAAACAGATTAAAACAGTTTGTCTTCCTTTATTTTTCCTTTATTAGTTTTCTTTTATCTCATCAGCTTTGCATATATCAGGAGTTGCAGCACTAGTGAGTACACAAAAGGGTCTTGTCAGTGCTTCCATTATCACTCATAAATCAAGATTTTCAAGGTTAATATTTCAACAGTTATAAATCTCATCTTTCTTAAATGAAACAGCCTGGATTCAAATCTATTCTGTTCCTTCTAAAATTGAATTTTACACATTAGATCTCTTTTCCAGTTTGTTTTCTGAATGATGAGGGATGTAGCATGTAGGAGCCATGTCAGTAACTTCACTGACCAAGGAAGGAAAGAGGTAGGAAATTATAACATTATTAGTCCTTGTCTTTATTTTGAAAGTACTCTCCTCTGCCTCTCCTAGGTGCAGGTCCCATGTCCCTCATGATTTTGCGCTGTGTGTGACCTTCTGCCTCTTCCCCTCTTCTTGCCGTCCCCAGTCACCCAGTGCTGACTCTTCTCCAGCATCTAAGCACCTTTGGTTTCAGAACACAGATTCAAAAACAAACAAATAAATAAAAATAAAAAATCACTGACAGACGCAGTGGTGCCTCTTCAGCACCTGTACTATCACCCTGCTCCCAGTGCTAGGTTGAGGACACATTCCACTTTCTTACAGCTCCTCTTTTTTTGATGTGTTTCGTTTTAAGGAACCTTTTAGCAATTTTCTGCCAGCATCCTCATCCTGCAGTGCTCCTGCAGGCCTCCAGCAGGCAGCATGGTTTTTGCAGTGCAAGAGGCATACAAGTTCTGCATGGTCTGTGAGAGAAGGATGGAGACTCGAAGAATTAAACCATTTAAAAATCTTCATACTATAGTCTGCCAATTTAGCACTTGCTTGAGATATTTTCTCTTCTGACTTTTCATATAAAGGAAAGTTTGCAATTACTTTCTCCAGTCATTCTGCGCCTCTTTCTCTTGGCTGCAGCAAAATGTTGAGTCAAAATCCCAAACAGACCTCATCAATGCACCTTGAGAACCATTTTATGACCCTCATATAACACTTTACATGACTGTTTAATTTCCTATTTAAAACAAATTAACTGTTGCATTTTCTAATCAGGACACAAAGGATCCCAGATCTAATCTGGAAGTATGTGGAGGTTACTGAGAGGTTGTCCAGATTGATGGCTGCACTGCGTGTATGACCTGAGCATGAACTTTGACTAAACTTTGCTCTTTGTGCACTTGGCAGTCTGTATTTGGAAAGCATCAGTTGTCTACATTCAGTGCATTAAATGTAAGGCACATGCTTGCCGCAGACTTGGAGCTTCATTGTTTTTACAGAAGCCAAAAGCTTCACCACCCGTATTTATATCAGTTGTATCAATTCCATAACTATTTCAATCTGCTTGAACATGCATTTATTTCATTAAGCAATATGTCGGTCAGCTCAAACTTTCTCACTATTTCCTCTTCCAGATTGCCCTTGCCTCTTCACTGTGGCAAGGACATTGAGCAATAATTGTGCCTTGCCTGGCACATTTCCATGGCAGCTTTGCAAGGCTGCTTTATTGCTTGAGCTCCATTTAAGCCACAGCTGTCTCAGGAGCCAACAATTACATTAGTCTATGCTTATTTGGATTTTGTACATTTATCGTAGACACATGTAAGTGTGTGTACATCAGAGAGAAAGAACAGGAGGGAAGAGAGGAGAAGATTTTTGGATGGTGAGGACACGGTTATGACTACTTTCACAACAAGCACTCAGCGGATGATACCACCAGACAGGAGAGAAGTATTGCCCCAGAGAGCCAATACAGAGATCAGAGTGAACATTTTCTATGACTGGGATGATTGCTTTCACTAAAAAGCACTTTTTAAAAAATCACATTTTTATTTATCAAAATTGCAATATGGCAACTGGTTTCTATGATAGCCATTACACTGTCAGAATAGGAGAGAGTCACTAATTCACAGTAAGTTGTCCCAAAACACCTCATCAGTGATTTTCCCTCAGAACATGTTCTCAGAAAGACACAGCCTCCAAACCAAAACAGAAACTTCCCTCTGTTGTTAATACACTAATTTTCCACCAAAACAGTTTGTATTGAAAAAGAGGCAGATATGCCAAATGTTGTTCTTGGGAAAACAAACAAACAAACAAACAAAAATATATACAATATATATTTGGTGGTGTAGCTCCTGCTTTCATTTTTTTTAACACCAGACATATTTATTAAAATTATTTATTTAAAACATTTATATCAAAATAATGATTTTTTTTTCCAACCTATCACCAAATCATGAAAATCATTTCTTCTTTGGCTATTTAAGTAAGGCTATTAATATTATTCTACTTAAGAGCCTTGCATGGAGGCAAAGACTATTCCAGTCCTAACTGTCATTGCTTATATACCTTGCATAGATATTTACAGCACAAATATGTAAGGTGGTACATATGCAGAGGAGGCAAAAATCAGTTAACATTCAGTCTGTTTCCAAGATTAGAAAGTGCTGCAGCTGGCACCAGGTTTTAGATAGGGATTGAGCAGCATGACTGGGTCTCTTAGGAAGCTTTTTTTTTTTTTTTTTCAACATTTAGAATAATAAAGCAGAGAAATAAATAACTGAACACACATAAAGTATAAATAGAAATATTTGTAAAAAAAAAAATCTACCAAAGTTTTCTAGGCATCAGCTTTTTTAAGGGGCTTTTAAAATCACACCAAGAGCCCCTAATTTGGGACTGCCATCAGGACCCAGGGCTGATCAATGACCAGCAGTGAAGGCTGAACAAGTGGTAAGAGTGGCCTGCTGTGCAACCCCAATATTCATACCCAACTCAGTGGACTGAAGAGCAGGTTTATTGCTTGGACACAGCAGGCGTCCAGTGGTGGGGTCCCAAACTGTGCTGGGTGAGACAGAATTACAGACATTTTTCTTGCTTGTCTAGGACCACAAGCTGTAGCCAGCATGTGAACAGATGACTTGATAAAGTCACAAATGGAAAGAGTTCTTGAAAAGGGTTCTGTATGTATGGCTCAGTGGAAAATTTGCTCAACTTACCAGCCTTATTCTTTATCACAGGTCTGCATCAGCAAAGATCTCCTGCTTTAAGGAATGAGGCTAATTAAAACTGTGTTAAAAAATGAGCCCAATTTAAAACAAGTAAATATTTAAAACATCTCTGCAGCCATAATAATATTTTGATGACTTTAAAGCAATTTTTTACAAAACATATTCTGGCCAAAAAGAGTTCCACAAATTATTCAACAATGTTGTGGGTATAGTGCTACTAATAAAGCTATAAACATTTGTAGAGAAGAGGACTGTATATGCATGAACATCTTAACCTCTCTCTGCCTTTCTTTCACTCATAAATTCCTCAGCCTTACCTAAAATCTGAGTTGCCACAAGCATGCCCCAGATCTCTAGGAATATTACACTAGGACTCAAGATCAGATTTCTGGAGATTTCATCATGCTAAGTTACAAAAGCTCTACTTCTAAATGCAGCACCTTTCCTTTCGGTTGCAGAAGCTACATTTGCCCTGACAGTCTACTCCCAAACCCCACTTATTCCAGCCACCCAGTCTGAGGCATGACCCAAGCATGTAACTTCATTTCCTGGGTTCTGAAAGCTCGGCTCATCTTTTCTTTCATTCTGCTCTATTTTTAGACCTACATCTCTAATGAGCTACTTTCTCCTCATCTCGCTATAACAAGCAAAATCTAAATTTTATCTGCTTCTAAAAGTGTCTCTGCAAGAATGGCCCCATGACCAAGTTTGTCACTCATTCTCATTACACTCACATGTAAATCTTCTAGAGGTGACCAAAAAATTGGAGGTTGTTGCCATCACTAACTTCCTAGAGTGCCTTCTGAAAGTACAAGTGCTAGTGATCCCTACAAATACAGGGAAAAAAAAAATCTAAATTATGTAAGAAATAATCACATGGAAATGTAGTTTAAACTCCCTCTGAACTAACTGCTTGAGGTGGTCATGTAAGGTGATAGAATATTACATCCTTGAAGACATTTTTCCCCTGCTTGTAGAAAGGAAAGTATTTGGGATTAGTATAGCCTGGCACGTCCCAGCTAGGTCACAAAAAGCACCCACAAAGTGTGCTTGCAGCTGGAAGCTGCATAGTGAGGAAACGTGTTGAGCTTGCTTGAAAGAGAGTAAAGATTAGGAGCTGCATGGCACAACACCAAGTGATGAGCAGAAGCCTGAGTATATGAATACTTTTCAGCTATAATTACCAGGTTTTTGTTTCTGGGCAAGAAGAAAAAATGGCTTTGTTACACAGCAGGATGCTACATCCGATGACAGCATCAGGTAGAGCAGAGCTGTCTACAGGCTAATTTATCAGGAAAACCCATTCAAAACTAGCTTGTGTGCATCTGTGCTCTATGATGGATGCATGGAGTATATAAATGTAAATAATAAGACTGAAAAAATTTGTAAATAATAAGAATGAAAAATAATAAGACTAAAATGTAAATAAAATAAGACTGAAAACACCTTAGCAATTTCTGGTTACTCTTTTGAAGTAGAAAATTTAAGGTGTTTTGCACTGCCACTGAATAGTTAATTTTTAACTATAAGATAAATTATATTAGTAATGGAGAGCTGTATTTACAGTGTCTGTCTGGAACCACTGTGTAGGTGGACCCCAAAGAGAAGAAGCACAAAACCAGAAGCTCACACAGGACAAGACTCCCCAACCCAACACCTGCAAGTGAGCAGCGTCCTCTGCATTCACAACAGAGGCATGTGTGTTACACAGCATGTATCAGGTGTTCCTGGACTGCCCAGGTGCTTGATGATTTTCCACTTCCTCATTTCAGTTCATAACAGTTTTTAAATGGCAATCATATCCAGTCCTACAGTCTTCACCAAACACCACAGTTTGTGTCCGAGAGTTTCCTACCCAACACTAGCTCGTTATTTTCTGCTAGACATGTTTTGTGCATCTGTTTATAAAAATTGTAGTTGTGATGGTATTATCAGTATATAGTTGTAGTTCAGTGACAGAAACGTATGAAGGCCGTAGCAGCAGAACTGTTCATTGTCCATTATTCACAGAAATCCTTCAGCATTGTTCAAATTGTGGTGTTTTGATAGCCAGAGGATTTCTTCTGAACAGTAAGTGTTGTTATCTCAATTCTGATCCAGACATGCCATTCTGCAGTGAAGATGTCTGCACTTCCTCCAGTCTCTCAAAAAGGCAGGTATTCTCTCAAAAACTCTAAGTCAATCTTCTGGCACTTCTCAGCCATGGATGAGCCCAGAAGTGCAGCCCAGTAAGCTCATCTTTAGAGAAATCCCCTACTGTAAATAAATGAAGAAACAAATGATTTTGTATCCCCACCGTGTGTGACATTAGCTTTTCAATCAGCTGTTTCTCCATTGATTAATTAAACAGACCGATGAAGGTCAAGCAACCAACAACGCTTGTGATATTTTTTCAGAGTAAATGACACACATGTGCGATTGCTTTGCTTTAGCCATGGAGTCCTTGAGGAATTTATCTCCTGTGAAAGCACAGAAACCTCTCAGACAACAGGTGACTCATGCTCTGTAACAACTCAAGCACATTCTTCAGGTAGCCCTATTTAACTTTATATATACTTACATATTTATAGCTGCGGGGTTATATATATATATTATGTATATATATTTGTATATTTATAGCTGCAGGGTCATTTCGGTTCAGCATTACACACACAGCCCTGTACAGAAGCTCCTTTTCCCTCCTTCAATACACACCCCTTAAACATCCCTCTATGTGGCTGCTATTCATAAACTTTCTATACTGAAACTTTAAGCTAATGCTAGAAACGTTCATTGCCATCTCACAGCTTCTGTCTAGGGAAGTATTTAAATGACATCCAACTCATTATATAATGATATTTGAGATTTTTTGTCTTTGAGACAAGCTGAATTGTGCTTGCCCTTTTTTTTTTGACTTCCTCTGTTGGAGCATCAAGAATCTCTCTGGGTAGACCTGTAAAACTTGCTGTATCCATCTGCTACATCTATGAGCAGCTTCAGTTTGTAAAACTCCCACCTGAATTTTGTTTCGGGTCACTGTACTTTCCTGGTGAGCACGTCCCTCTCTAAGCCCTCTGCTTCTCCTCAAAGTTTGGCACATCTGCAGGTTAATGAGACTGTAACTTTTCACATGCTAAAAAATCAAATTGTTTGTGCAACCTGGAGAAGGGAATCTTCCATTCTGAAGATACCCAGACGGTCCTTTTTTCAAACCAAAATGAATGGTATTATACAATCATACTGTTTTCATCCAAGAACACATAATTTTTTAAGGTGCATAAGACATAATCCTCCTTTTTCCAGCTTCTTTTCAAAATCTCAATTCCCTCTCATAGGACTAAAACTGCTAGTTAAGAAGCATTGAAGTCTTGGGCCGATGATGAAATGTAATTTAATTTCTGAAATGATTTGGTAGGAGAGAAATAATTCTGTGTAAAAACTCTAAATGGATATTTGTTTTAACTATCACAGGATATTTCATATATGCTAATGAAAGAGCAAACGTCTCTGAGAGGGAAGAACATGTTTGAGGTTTGAAAAATAAATGAGAAAAATCCTCAGCCTGCATAATGCCAAGATCCAGCTCAGTGTGAGTGTAGGTGCTGCTTGTGTCCTAGCCAGCCTTCAGCAGGGGGGTGAGGGAGGGTGATTTCCATGTGTGGTTAAATGCACTGCAGGTAGGGCAGGGGCCTGCTCATGCTCTGAATTTTGCCCAAAAGAACAACATCGCTCATTAAGCTGCAGGCACGGGGGCAACTTGTTACTCTCACACCAGGACTTTGGGGTCAGACCTGCACCCACTGACTTAAGGCAACATGTTCCCATAAAGGCTTCAAAATACCCCCAGATCAGATGGCAAGTTTGTAGTTGTGGCCTTCACCTGGAAAATTTATAAATATAGTCGGTCTCCCCAGTTTGAGCTTTAAATCGATGTTATGCAACCTTCTCATTTGACCAAGATAATGACTGCAGTGACACGCTGGATTGACACCTAAAAGCTGTGCGAGACAGGCCTCCTTGCCACCCATGTCCCAGAGGACGAACCCTAGAAGTAGGTCAGTGTGTTATGTAAAGATAATTGCCAGGAGAATGAACTAGAAGCAGGCTACTCACGGGACAGTCACTGCTTCTGGAAAGTAGACGTCTCAGCTCTTGAATTGAGAGACTAGTTATCATCTTTATCATCTACGTTTTATATATGTATTGTGATTTCATCGCTCAACCTGCTGTTTGTTCACCCTGGTGTTAAGCTTCCTTTTAAATAAATCATGTCAACAAATTTTGTAAGACATTTTCTCAACACTAGCCTCCCGCTTCCTCCTCCCCTCCCCACCCCCCAATGACTAATTCAAAGTCCTTCATTAAATAAATAAATAAATAAATAAAATCTACTGTATCAGTACAAATGGAGAACAAGGTAGAAAGTTTAGCCATTCCCTTCTAAGAAGGAACCCATGGTGATTGCATCAGGATAATTCCCACTCCTAAATAAATCATTAAATCATTGTATTAGACGACTGTGATGGAGACTTAATGTAAGTGATAAATAATTTGCCTATAAGTGGGTGAAGTGTAAGAAAAAATATCTACCACTTATTCATGAGGAGTACTCACAGAGTGATCCATACTGACTGTTATGACTATGAAGACTATCTTTCTTCAAAAAAGAAATCAAAGAATAACATCGTACATTTCCTACATCCAGACCAGAAATTGACATTGGAACTGGTAGCTGGCTGTAAGAAAGAATTCTGGTTTTCACCAGGAGACCTAAAGAAAACTGCTCTTCTTGAGGCAGCTCACTTTTTTGATTTTGGCATCATTGCTGTGGTTTCCTTTCTGATGTTCTAGAAAAAAGCCCTACAACCAGATTTACTGTTAAGGGTTAAGAATATGTAAACATAAACATAAACATATGTAATCCATCTTTGATTTCAACTAGATTATTTCATTGCTGTGCTTGAAATCATGGCTGTGTTACAAAACTGACAGTTTTAATGGAAAAATGGCTTTTTAAAGTTGCTGTTGGAAACAGAATAATTTTCTGAGTTGCGACTGTTTCACTTCCTGAATATTCATGGCAGCTACAAGAAACAAAACTTTACTTTTTTTTTTTTTTTATTCTCCATCTTATTCTCATTTTTCTTTGGAGAGACATTCAGTGGTGATAAAAAATACACTTTTTTTTCTTTCTTTCAGTAAAACCTATACAAGCACCTTGTACTTTTCAAACCACTTGCAATCTGAAACGACCCCTCTAAAACATCTAATTATTTTGGTCCCAAAGAGGGAACCTAAAAGAATCCTTGGACCTGTACATTACTTCCTCCTTAAAGATAGATACAGAAGACCTCCAATGTCATTTGATAAAAACTGATGCTTGCTTTCCTTCTTGTTCCCCTCTCTCATCCCCAACTCAAATGAAGATTTGAGAAGCTCCTGATTCCCTGGTTCTTCTGAAGGGCTCACCAGAGGCTTCAGAGGTGTAGTCTGTTAGCATGTCAACAAGTAATTCAGAAGGAGGAGAATGATTAATCTTAACAAAGACCATTGGCATTGTTTCTGAGGCACTCACATTAAATAACCGTTAACATAAAAGGAAGCAAACAAAAAGTTTTAAACAGTGTAGTAAAGACCATTCTTTCTGTCAATTAATCAGGCTCCATTTGTGCTCCTCATCTGACAGCACTATGAATTTTCCAGTCAGCAGAGGCGTCTGCTACCACAAGGGTAAAGAAGACCTGGATTTTCAATTTATAGCCTAAATAAAACGCAAAATGAAACATTTTCTTTTAAAACTCTTCCTTTAGATCTCTTGAAAGAAAGAAAGAAAGAAAGAAAGAAAGAAAGAGAGAGAGAGAGAGAGAGAGAGAAAGAAAGAAAGAAAGAAAGAAAGAAAGAAAGAGAAAGAAAGAAAGAAAGAAAAAAAAGAAAAAGAAAAGAAAAGAAAGATGAGATGAGATGAGATGAGATCAGGCATACTTCCTTCTAAATCATCTCTGAGACAGACTTCTCTGCAGTAGAACCTTATTAATAGCCCAGGTTTACACAGACATACATTTTATGCTCCACAGAAGAGTATGGTCATCTCTCTCCAGCTCCTAGGAAAGATTTATTAGTAAATGTCACAGCAAATTACTAGAACAATTATGTTTATTGTATTTTCTAGAATTTGTGTCCCATCCTACCATACACGGGAAGAAAATTGATGCAAAATTCATTTAGACATTTTACGACTTTTTATCTTTCTTTTTCTTCAATTGTATCAGTTCATATACCCACCAATGAACAACATTCAATCATTTGATTCATATGCACAGATGCAAGTTAGCAAAGTTTTCCTGAGACATGCATAATTAGAGCTTGAACATGCTTGAATTAGAGCAGTGACCAAAAGATAGACTATGATTCTGCAGAGTATTATATAAAAATACATGTGGGTGGGGTTGTCAGGTAAAATGGGATGAAAACTCAGCATATTCTGATCGGCTTAGCAAAAGGCTTCTAAATTCAGGGCTGTATTGACCCTGAATAATATAAATTAAATTAAATAAACATATATCACTCACATATGAACAGGAATGCTTTCTACGCTCTTCATTCAGACACTGACATCACTTTTCAACAACAATGTAACAGCATTTTATTCTGTCAGAGATTTATTTATTTATTTATTTATTTATTTATTTTAATGTGGTTTTCTGGTATCTGTATTGTAAGTAATAATTTAAATTGAAGCAAAAAAAGTCATTGTTATGTGCACCAGATATAATCAAGTGTGATAGATCATACTGCTCTGTCAGACTGCTCAGATAATACTATACTGCTTCCCTGCTAGTACCAGAACAGGTACCATAAAAAGCCATTACAATCCTTTATTTCAAGATGATTTTTTTCTGAGAAAGCTTTTAAGAAGCTTTAAAGTGAGGATTTCTCAACAACTGAAAGATTGCTGATTTAATATTTGTGTATACGACGCAGGAAAAGGGAACCTTGCCTGCTTTCCAATGGGCAGAAGTAATCACATCAGCAAACTATTAATTTATGACAAAACTCCCTGATTTGTGTATTTACAGTGTGGAAACTAAATGAAAAAGGGTGGCTTTTTTGGCCAAATGGACAATCACGGGTTTCTCAGGAGTCCAGCCCCGAATCCACTCATGAGCAGGCCGCAGGCCTCTGCATGCGACGTGACTCAGAATCACAAAATGGCTGAGGTTGGATGGGAACCTCTGAATATCATCTGGTGCAACCACGCTTCCCAGCAGGGTCACCTAAAACACACTGCACAGGATGGCATCCAGGCGGGTTTTGCATATCTCCAGGTAAGGAGACTCCACAGCCTCTCCGGGCAACCTGTGCCAGTGCTCCGTCACCCTCACAGTACAGAAGTGAAGGTGACACAAGGTTGTGTTGACGCTGCACTACAGACAGGGTGAAATCGGTGCCTACCTGCACACCCAGGCTGTGCATGGTGGTAACTGAAGCCAGAAAGTGGCTCCGATGGGACAGATCTGCCCTCACAGGACCGGTGCTGCCAGGCCTCTGGTGCCCTGCTAGCTGTGCCAAGGGAGGGCTAGAAGGGGACACCCTGTCCCAGCAGCCAGCCTGGCTGCTTGAATAAAATAAGGTGTACAGCACTTAGGTGTTACCTCTACACTTCTACTTTATTTCTTGATGCTAAATCCATGTAGAAAAAACTCAGAAGGTCAGACCCCGCTAACACCACAGTGTGTTTTCACTTTCAGCCTAGATGCAGCCAGTGTAACAGCTCTGTGTCAGAAGCCTTAATTTTCTTCACAGAAGATGATAAGCACTCAGTGAAGAGATGTTTTTCACTTGGTATGTAGATTCATAATTTAGCTGACTTCAAAGACTAAAACTAGTTGTTGCTAATCTAATGTGTATGAATTCACAAAATAGGATTTTGACATAAGGGATCATGCTGGTGATCTAAATAATCCAGTAAATTTTCTCAAATTACAGAGGGTGGGAAAAGGAAACAAAATTTGCCTCTGGGGGAATTTCATAGTTCTTAATAGGTCTGGTGAACAAATGAAGATGCTATGCCAAGAAATGAGGACTTCTCTGCATCCTACTTCTTCATATTTGCATAATCTTCAATGAGTATCTCATTGCAAAATAGTATTTAATTTGATTTTTTACCAAGATATTTCCAAGCTACAAACTTATTTTGTGATTCCAAATGGACTTGGATGACATATAAATAATGATATCTTAAATGTGGCTCGTTAAATTATACCATTTTAATAAAGTTAACAATTTAAACAAAGTTTAATATCTCTCTTCAATATATTTAGCCACCTAAATAATTACTAAGGTTTTAAGGAAATGGTCTGACAGAGGCTTGCTAGAGTCAGTTCTGATGTCATTCTAGTGGACAGAACAATGGGCCAATTTAGTCATCACAAGATTCAAAATTCAGTTTCATTTGAGTGATAAAATCCCTATTTCAAAGCTACCCCTCTCCACAGGTCCAGCTCATGCAAAGATTTACAGAAACAAGATCCTCAGCCTTGGAGGATTCATGATGAGAATTTACAAAATTTCATGAAATACAAGCATATTAAAGTCTCCTCTTGAGAGCAGCCCTGTTCCAGGTAACTGCTTATGGATATCCAGCCACGCCAGCTCATCAAGTTGTACGTGAAGGATTTACTTCAGTTCACTTCAATACACAGTTAGGTTGCATTTTCATCGGTGAGGATGTAACCACATGTTCATACCTGTAAGGCAGTCTTACACAGTCACAGGCAGCCAGAAACAACAACAACAAAAAAACTCTAATATTCCTGCTCCCCTGCTCTGTGCATCCTGATGCCCCACCACTTACCTACAAAGATTATCCCTCAGAAAGGCAAACCAGTTAATCACATAATCCTTACTTTGGTTTTCCTATAAAGCTTTCTGAGTCCCAGCAGCATCATTTCAGAGCATGGAGTGAGAGGGGGACTTTCTGAGCAGGGTGGCAGGTGGCAGATTCAGCCTCAACACTCCATCTCCGTTTGGGGAAGGTGGCCCCACAAACAGCAGATGGATGGCACAATGGGTGAAGGCCTGCAGCTCAAGCTGCATTATTGTCTTGGAGAGCTTTTTGTTTTAATTTACTAGCAGTATGATAGGTTAATCAAATCAGCAGGGAAAACCCTGTGGTAGTGCTGATGAAGAAGATACTGTATGTCATTCAATCTGGTAATCATTGCAAATGGCAGCTCTGGAACAGTGAGACGTATTAATACAGCAAGAAACAGAACAAGTGTGCTGGAGCTTTCCAGCTACTCTCCACTTAAAGAATATTTTGTGAGAGTCAGACATAGAGATAAATAAATATATCTCCTGAGCCTCCAAACCAAGCGCTGAATTAAAGGGTCAGAGAAAGGCAGAAATGACTCAAACCTCTGTGTAGACTCCAGATTAGAAGGAAGTCATGGGAAAGCAAGGAAAATGTGTTTTACATTTTTATTAAGAAACGTTTGCCTGGCATTTGTGTGCCTACATCACCATCTGTAGTATCTCTTTCTGTTGCCACCCAGATTTCCATTCATTGATTTATTTAACCTCAAATTGTGAAACTAACACAAACATAGTCATTGTCCATGCTGTAATAGAATTAAAAACCTGAATATAATCCCTGCATTTTAACAAGATTTGTTAGACAGCGTTGTGTGGTTGTCCACTTCTCCCCATAGCGGTCCTGAAGGCTGGTGAATGTGCAAGATCAGATTTTTACAGCTCATAAATAAAATGCTTGTGGTACTTAAATGATAAGGCTGTAGCACAATGAAGGAGCCACAGTTTAAGTTTACTCTCCATCTTCACGGTTGCCTTTGTGAATACAGAAGGCAGGAACAGGTGGTATCACATCCTTGAATCTGCATTCTATTCTGCTGGATGGGAGATGCTCAGGGTACACAGCCAATGAAGCATGTTCTTAAAATGCATGTCACTAGTCCCACGTGAAAAAGGAGCTGGAGGCAATACTTTACCAGGGCAGTTTGCTTTCATGGATCATTTTATTTGTATCACCACTTTTAATAAATGTACTCTCAATTTATGAAGATTTGCAGGTATTTTGAGACTGCTTCTGCCATAGATGGTCAAGACATACTGTGATAAAACAGGTACAAGGAAGCCACAGCACAACAATGAAGTTGCATTATTCTGATGCCTTTTATAGTATCTTTTCTTAAGTTCTGTTGCTCTTACAATGGCATATGCTGATCTCAACACGAAGGCTGGAAACTTGGTTTCGCTGAAGCCAACACATTAGCATAGGAGGTGCAAGCTTGGGGCTTTAATTTCATGATACTCCACAGAATATTGGTGCCAACCTGCATAAATCACCCAAAGTTTTTCTCCATTACTGCAGTCCAACAGGTAGGTTTTACTGCACCATGCCCACACACAGCCCTGCAGGAGACTCCACCATCACACTGCACCTGCTGGCTTCTGCATGAAGCACATAAAGGAGGTAAATGCAGAACAGGCATCAGCACTTCAAAGTGCAGTTTAGTAACAGTGATCATAGGCACCTAACAGTTAATCTCTCTCTCTCTGTCTTTCTCTTCCCACAACTTGACATATGCACCTGCAGAAACAGGAGGCTTTTAAACACAATCTGTCATCAGAAACAGCGCTTGCAGAATTGTCTCCACAGTTAATTGTGACTTTACCGCTTTCAAATGGAAAATAATAGAATCTAGAGCTCATTTGTAGGCACATTTTTTGTGATTTCAATGTTTTGTGCTTGCAAGAGATTGTACCTGCACATTTTTGGATCCGGACAAACATTTCTACTGACTTAGGAAATAGCCACAAACTTAGGTGCAGGCTTGGGTCAGCCTGGTGCAAGGGCTTCATAAGTGTATTTTGTAAAACAGCACACAGCAGGTGAGGCAAATGACAAGAGCATCAACAGAGACCTGCAAACACTTCTGGTGGAGCTTGTTTTCAGCAGATTTGTGTCCCACGTTAAAGTTTCTGGCATTTGCTAAGATAGGAGCACCAAACTAACTCTCTTGTGGCTGCAGCATTTGCAGCACTTTTCATCTTTGTTTCTCCAGTTTCTAGGAACAACTCAGCACATGCTGCAGCCTTGAAGGCAGCAACAGAAATCCACACCACCACAAGGCTAGCTGTTTCCCTAAATCTTGGGGGAATTTTTTATTATTGATTCTTTCTGATGGATTCAGCTGCAATTGATCAAAGAGTTTGGATGCAATTGGGAAAATGAGCCCAACAGCGAGCACTTCACAGCATAAACTTCAGATTAACAAGTGAACCTGTATGAAATATTTTAAAATGTGCATAGGATCACATGAAGGATTCTGAATTTAATAGTTCTTGTTTGAAAAAAAGCTGATGACCTGACTTTACCTGTAAGACGCATGCAAAGCCTGGCTTATAACATTTGCTATGGTTTTATGTATATTCTCATAGTATTCTGAAATGAAATGAAAGCTATTACAAACCTAGCTGTATGTGAAAATATGACAGTCCCGAATATTTTATTCACCTGTAGTTGGCACCTGAGTATGTAGGAACCCTCCTCATATATTTTGATGACAAAAGATCAATGACGTGCCACTGCTCCAGACTGTTTGGTGTTGGCACCAGTCCTGATGGCTCTTCTTTGAGGAACATTGCTGTAGTCATGACATGAATTGAAAAGAAAATGTTATAGCATGCAAAGTAGCACCTGCACTGGACTCTCTGAAAGGCCTGATGCTGTGACTCATAAAACCATATCACAGAATGGTTTGGGCTGGAAGGGACCTTAAAGCCCACCCACTGCCACCCCCTGCCATGGGCAGGGACACCTCCCACCAGCCCAGGCTGCCCCCAGCCCCATCCAGCCTGGCCTTGGGCACTGCCAGGGATGGGGCAGCCACAGCTCCTCTGGGCAGCCTTGGCCTGGACCTCACCACCCTCTGAGGGAAGAATTTTTCTCTGAAGAAAAGAGAGTTTTTCTCTAACATGGCCACAATGTTAAATGTGTAATAACAACATATTTGTGGAAAAGAACAGATTTTTAAAATAAAAATGGAATATATTTTAAAATTAAAATAACTTTTAAATATTTTGTAGATATAAATTTTCCTTTTGATCAGCACTAATCACTAATACTTGAGCGCAAAAGCCCAGATGGCTGCATACATTCTTGACATTTCTTCTTCAAGACAAATATTGAAATGTCAAGATTCATCACTTCCACATCACATTGTTTCTGACAGTATATTCCAGTCCACAAACGACTGAAAAACTATTGCAAAATCTAATAACTGTAAGTCCTACTAACACATATCTCAGTATGCCTGCACATCCAAAGTAAACTTCTGTCACAATGTAGAAGCTCTGCATTAGTTATTTAAGCACTCGGAGTGAAGAAATGTAGCAGATAGATTGGAAGTTGTTTAATGGTAAGACTCAGATCAGCACAGTTTGCTGTTCCGAGTTTCTGTTTTCAGAGTAAATCCTGTGTGATGAAAACGCATGCCATGTTCTGCAATACCAGCAGCAGTTCAATAAATGCAGGTTCTACAGACATCTGTTTTCTTTCCCCAAAATGACTGTGCAAGGTGGGACAGCAAACAGGTGCCAGGGCATTAAGAGAGGGAACCACAGGACTGCTACGTTATTGCTTTAGGAAGCTTTCTCTAAGCGCATGCAAGCCAGCCCAAGTCACGAAAGCCAACCTAAGGAACCTGAAGATGTGCAGGGCTTGTTTGAAGGTGAGGTTTCTCTTCTTTGTAGAAGGAGGAAAAAGAGAGGGCTGGGAGGAGAAGGCTTGCTCTCAACTTGGCAGCAGTCTCGTGAAGTGGACCTTGGAGGGGAGCTACTTCTCCCCAGGGGCCAAAAAGCCCTCTACAACTGGGTTAGTTCCAAACTAGTGTGTGTATGTAGAGGGAACTTGAGGCAGTTTCTGTCTCACTTTGTACGTAAGAAGCTGTAGATGAAGCTCTCTCCCTGTCTCATGAAGCCTGACCTATTCCACCCAGCCCAGGGCTGTCACAGAAGTGCTTATCTGTGGGTACCTACATATAAATCTGCAAATTGTGAAGTAGGCTTCACGTGAACCATGAGCGTTTCATTTGGATTTGTTTCATTCTGAATTGCAGAAGGAGAGACTGCACTCTGCCTTCAGTTCCAATGAAACACCACAAAACAGGGCAGGGAGTGATGGATGTACAGGAGGGAGTTTAAGAAAAATGGACCAGCAGGACTTGGAGCAGAAGGGCAAAGGATCCATGAAGGGGATACACAACACAGGACAGGAGAAAAACAAGGCAGAATAATAATATATAAAATATAAATAATATAAATAAATAAATAAAAATAATATAAATAAATAAAATAATATAAAAATAATATAATAAATATAAAATAATATTTTTAAAAACCTCAGACAGCCTCCGGCCCCTGCACAGGAGGGGGCAGTGGCACCTCTGCCAGGAGGCCCTGTGGGCACCTCGCCAAGCAGACCTGCTTCTCCTGACCTTGTCAGGGGTGGGTTTTCAGCACCAAAGATGAATTTCTTCCAGTGCCTGCACAAAATACTCAATTTCTTTCATCACGTTACCACTGAATATCTATTTCCCTGTGTTTTGTAAAAGGCTTGGTAAGTAACTCCAACATTTTATTTCTCTTCAAGCATTACTTTAGGAAGAGAGGAATTCCTTGGAAAGAAAAATTTCAAAGCAAATACTCCTTTTCTCCTTTTTTTTTTTCTTTTTAAACTGTCCAGCAAAATACAGTAACGCAATATTTCTTAGGGAGAGAAGCAGTTATGACCTATTTTCAAAACTTCTGGAAGAAAAAAGACTGATGATCCCTTGACAGGTAGGCACACCTTTCTTCAGCCTACTTCTTTGCTTGAGATGAGAGTAAACTGATGCAAGCTTCTGTGCCTCCAAATCTGGATCGCGAGCTCTCTGCACGTGGGTGGTGAGCAGTGGTGGGGCAGACCCCTCTGACACCAGGTAGGCTACACACCAGGGTCCCTGTGATCAACGGCAAAGAGAGACATAAGGGCGTTCTCCTCCAAAGAGCTGCTGTCCTCCTGCTGGATGCAGGTGTTGGCCCACACACCTCTACCCTCCATTCTCGATCACTGCCCTCGCGGGGATGGTACCCAGCATTAAATGGCTGCAGGTAGGAGACATGGGTTCCCCATCACTGAAAAGAGAGAATATGCTTTATAAAAAGCCATTATTTTTGCCTACACAAGCACTAGGGGACACATAGCATGGAATATAACATATGATGCAGTTTCCCTTGCAATTTGACTTTTTTTTTAAGACGTTCTGCTCACCAGAAATTGAGGTCTTGAAAAAATCTCAAGTCACTTAGCACACCTGCAAAACAGTACAAATCTTTTCTCTGTGTTTGGAAGTAGGGTGAATTATACCCATGTATATACTGAAAAGTTGATGCATTTGAAGTTTTGCATGTGGATGTGTTAGATCAGCTTCTGACAGCTGAATCATGGGTATTAAAATAATGGCTCTGTAATTTGGTAACTCACAGCTGTAGTTTTCTTATCTTTCCTGCCATTTTACAATGTGAAGCAGAAGTGACTGGGCATCAGAATTTGCAACAGTTTCACACCCGAACATACCCATTTGTTGTACCTCACGTTGTCAGAGAGGCCTGGGTGAATACTAAGAAAAAATATATTTTAAAAAAAATGTGGCTCAAATAAAATTGAATCACTCTTTTCCTAAAGAATAAAACAGGCACAAAATAAAATAATAATTAAAAAATAGTGATATAGCTGTTTCTAGCAATCCCAAAACAAGTAACGTTGTCACTCTGAAACACATATAACCCTCTCATACTTTCTGTGTATGTTTTAGGACATCAGCTATGAAGATCTCAAGATCTCTGGTTTGAACAATAATGAGAGCTGAAACACAGTTCTTGTTATTTACTTTAATATCTGTATTATCTTTGTGATATGTGGGTTGCATACCTTTTCTGTCCACCTCTCCCTAAGAAACACAAAGCATTTTTTTGATTGCCAGCATATATCTCCTAAATGATCTCCACAGGTAACAACGATGAGTATAACCCCCCTAATGAAGTTTCTGGATTACTTCATACAATTTAAAATTTGCTCCCTTCACGTTTTCTTTCCTTGTGTCTTTAGATCACCTCCCATTCAGCTGTGGTGCCTACTGACAGTGAAGCCACATGCTCCCTATATTAAAGAGGAGTATCCCCACAAGTGAGCAGAGCTTTAGCATAATGCCAGGGTGGCATCATGGCATGCATGTCCCTGCCTTGATGCAGGCTCTGGAAGACAAACATTTCATATACAGCTAACCCCTGTGCCATCCACGGTGTCATATGGGATTGCTGTGCATTACTGGTTTAGATCACATGCCCTCTGGAAATGCTCAGATACGGCGTTGGTTATACCATGCTGCAGCCTTTCCCAGTAATGCTTTTCAGATTTTATGTTGTGATCAAACCTGCACATGTTGAAACGTGACAGCTTCACTTCAAAAATATTTACACGTGCTTTTCATATCAAGTTTTGGCTCCCAGTTTTCTAGCAAGTAATACCTTTCCTTTTCACTTCCTTTGATTTCTTTTGCTTCCTACTTACCTATCCATACCTGTTTCTTCAGTTTCTCAACTCGCGTCATTTTAACAGTTTAGTCTCTCTGATTTGTACATATCTTCTATTCATTCGTGTATTTTTAACACCATTCTCCTTCTGCCACCTTTCCTTTCAGTGATTTCTCATTGTTTGTTATTCTCAGCATGCATTCCCGTGTTTACTCCTATATCCCCAGTTTCTTTCTGGTTCTGCCTTTGTTTTTCTTTCTCCATGCTTTTCAGAAACAGAGACTTGTGTCTTCCCTATTTTTTGCTATCTGTTTTTCCAAATATTTCCTCTTCCTCCCTCATCTACACTCTCTTTACACTACTGTTATCTATATTGCACCTTTCTAGATACTTTCCCTTTTCTTCCCTCCCCTCTGCAACTTTCTTTTTTCATATTCTTCTCATTCTTCTCACACATTCCCCACTTTGAGACAAAACCATATCCGAGAAATGAAGGTATCTGAGCACATCCACAAACAACATTTTATTCAGCTTTTAAAGAGTCAGCTTCTCAGGGAGATCAATATCTATGGTGTATCCTTCATACTAATACTACTATGAACTGTAGGTGTTACAGACAAAATCTGCTGGGAAAATGCAGCTTCATTCACTGCATTTTTTTATTTGGAGGGCTATTTCCCCTCCCAGCATTCCCCATCCCGTTGCCTTGAAAGCAGCAGCGCCCCAGTGATGCTCAGACGAGAGTCCCCTCCCACAGGTGGTCTCAGTGATGCTCTCATTTGCACCTGTATGATGCACACAAATGCTTCTTTTCTTACCATGTGCTACTTTAGATTTCAAACCTGCCTGAAAGGATCAGCAGACGGATTGCCATATCCAAAAATACTCAGGATCTTGGAAAGCCAAATGTATTTTTTTTCCTTTTTTTTTTTTTTTTATGCAGTTGATTTCAGGACTAGCATTACCCTTTGGCCATTTACCAGACAGACTGTACATTGTACTCATGCTTTTCAGCATTGTTGCCCTCCTAGGATCACCATGGTATGCTGCATTAGCTATAATATTTACCACCTTGTCGGTCAGTCAGTAACAACAGGCTTGATGAAATGGGTCATTTGTTATTTAGCACAAATCACAGTCATTGGGGAATCAAGCTGGGAGATGTTTATTTACTGAACTTTTATTGTTGAATGTGCACAGGCTCTCAGATAAACTTGTGGTTTTGAATAGTGACCATGAGATGGGGTGGGAAGCAAAGAGCTAGTTAAACTGATTCTTTTAAAGGAAAACTTTTAACCGATTTTGCCTATGTAAAAAGGGTGAAAATGTAATTTTCCCAATCACAATTTAAGGTGCTTTTTCGTGCCATTAGAACAAAGTAAACAAGGAATCCGGGTCAGCTATGTTATAACTCCATGTTAGTAAATTCAGATTAATTCTATATGGTTAAGACAGTGAATACACTATCACACTTCTGTTGTGAGTCAGAGAAGAGAGATTTTTGGGAATAGCATGGGAAGCAAATGCCACAAGAAAGGAAAATGTTTCCTTTCCTTGTAGAATATTAGGATCTGGAAAAACATGTCAACAATGAAATGCTCTTTTCTTCCACCACATACACTTTCTTTTTTTAACCAAATACATACAGTGTGGGTATTCAAAAGATTGTTTCCAGCTACAAAATTGGTGGAGCAATTCACTGAAACTTCTGATGTTTCACCAAACAATGATCTGAGTATAATGGCCTTTTGATTTGGATTATTTTTTTGTAGTTTGTTTTTTCCCTCTTTTCCCTTGGGGGAAAAATGTAAAATGAGACAAAAAAGAAAAATTTGAAAAAAAAAAAAAAAAAACCAACTAATAAAATGAGCCCAAATGCAGGAAGAAAAAAAAATAATGCCACTGAATTAAAAATTAAGAAACAAACCACACATTGATTTGTTAAGTACAAAAGTAGAATAAAATTTTTTAGCCATTCCTTCAGACAAGATTGCTTTACCATGATTCATAAATTTGTTTCAGCTGCCCACCTTGTTCAAAAGACACCTTGGATAACATGGAGCTGCTGGATCTTCCCTAGTATGCTGGGGTCTGGCCAGCACAGCCTCGCCAGGAACAGTCAGGGCACCACGATGCCCTGGTTTGTCAGCTCTTTAAATTTAAAGCAACTCCCAGGCTTCTTCCTGGACAAGCTGTAGCATTAAAGAATCGTCACAGGGACTCATGTCATACCTGCATGCAAAACTTTCTCATCCTTCTCCCCAGAACTTTGTGCCCTTGCTCTTGCTCGCCAGCAGCTAAACCATAGGCAAACATCCAACCCCAGCAGGAATTTTCAACCCTTAAGTGATGTTTAAGTTCTTCTTCCCACCAGCTTTGGGAACAACATCTGGAGAAGGGCCCTTGGCAGTGGGAAAGTGAAGGAGACAGGCTATGCTTGGGGAGGGTGCACACCTTGGTGGCAGGGAAAAGAGAAGGGGATGCCTTACCTGCTGCAGAACAACCCAGGCATGTGCTAGCATGGTGTTTCCATCCCACACTTGCAAGCTTTCCCTGTTTTAATTTATTTTTTTTTCCACGAAGGCTGTTTGTTCACAGGTACAATTTTAGCTTGCAAATTTTTAATGACACAGAAATGTGCGCCTGAATATATTCTCATGTTTCCAGTGATTATCAGTTCACAGGGTGGTGTCAACTACAAATGCCATGCAAACAGCTTCAGCTGTTCAGCTCCGGTGAACACTGGACGATTAAGGCTGCCCAAAAGAAAGAGAATAAAACCATTCCTCTTGTCATTTCTGAAGTTCAAGGGAGAGGAGAGCCACGAGTTTCGGTAAATGATCTGCAAGTGAAATGCTGCATGGCGAGCTTGTCAGCATGGATGTGCAGCAGGGTGGCGTGCCACTGCGTGCCGCGTAGCATGGGGAGTTGCTAGGTTACCCCGAGAACCAGGAATTCAGGGAACAAAGTACTCATATCTTTTTTGATTTTGAAAAATGAAATAGGTATTGACACAAAATACAGTGTGGCACCAGAGCGATTTCATCGTGAAGAGATCAGAGGGAGGCAGCCTTTCATCTTGGTGGCTGCGGTTTGCCTCTGGTTGCGACTGGGACAGCGTGCTGGTGGGAGGATGCTCCTGCACCTCAGCAGCCCCAAAACCCCAAAGCTGTCGGGCAGCTGCTGCTCTCAGTCACAACAGTTGGTCCTACAGGAACTTCTGCAGCCCCTGTGATGTTTGGGCCTTAAACAGGCAGGGAGAGGGGAGCTCCCTTTCATGCTAGGAAGAAATCTGACAGCTCTAGTGGAGGCTCTCAGCCTACTGGTGTTGTGCCTTGAGATTTGATTTGGTCGTTATTGTCATCCTCCTCCTGCTCATAGATAATCCATAGTTTACAGTCAGGTATTGTGTGAACTGAATGGTTTATGTCATTTGTGCATTAATGATTCTTTTTATAGGATTAATGATCCTATAGGATCCTACTGGAAGGCACTGGGAGCACTGGGGAGGACAGGAGTCAGGGAAGTCCCTCATAAAGGCTGCCATTCCTCACATTTTATGCTTGGGATGATCAGAGGAACTTCCTCTGTGCATGGTGCTTCTCTTATCCTGACAGAGCTACACCCATACTTCCATGCTATGAGCATGTTTGTCCCTGTCAAATGAAGAGCCACTCAGAATAAACAAGCTACACAATATTTTCATCTTTCAGTCCAAAGTGGCATGCATGTCCTCCAGCAATTCCACAGAGACTTCTCTGTCAGGTGAGGCAAAATGCCATCCTCTTGCAGTTAACCACAGCCCCAGCATCTCATTGTCAGTTTAGCAGCGCTGCTCAGACCACGGTGGATGAGCTACAGGAAGGGCTTGGGGCTTATTTTATTGCTGATGCTTTTCACATCTGTCTTTTCAGATTGTCAGCAGATTTTATATTCTGTGAAAACGAATATAAAGGTTGAATAAAGGTTGTATTCTTGTGGATGGATTCTAATGACACCATAAATTACAAGGGCAAGCCCTGAAAAGTTTGTAAAACACCACCAGAAACCAAGGGTAAACTTACTTTTTATAATTTGTGCAGGAAGAGTTTCAAAATGACCAGGACTTTAGTTTCGTTTACTATTTCTGTAAAACTTCAATCTGATTAAAACTGCAGGTATATTATATATATAAATTGTCAGAATTTTTTGGATTCCAGAAACAGATCTGAATTTACCTACAGAAGGGATTCTTCATAGGTATAGATTTTAAAAATTAGGGCTGTAAGGATATCCTGTGATCCATATTGCTGCCTGAAGGCAGAGCTGACTACACATATGTCTTTCCTTATGCATGTTTTTCTAGCTTGGTCTTAAAAACCACTCATAATATTGGTTGGTATTTCAGCTTCCCAAGGCAAAACACAGATTTTCTAGTGTTTACCTGTTCTTAATATTCATTAGCTTTCCCTGATGTTTAAACTCAGCCATCTTTTCTGTAACATGGTATGAACTCAGAATTCCCATCTCATTTATAGCAGACAGAAAGGAGAGCCATCCCTTTCTTTCTTAAAGTTCTTTTTGGAATATTTAAAGAAGATTATCAGATTCTTCTTAGTCATCTCTTCACTACAGTAAACTAATCCTCATTTTCTTCAACTTCCCCTCCTAGTTCATGTTTCCCAGAGCTGTTCAAGCTGCATCCTCTGCATTTATATCCTCTCACATTCTCCCTTTCTTCTTTCTTTATCCCATGCAACTTTGCACCTTAAAGTTTGCAGCCAACCTATAAATACCGATGGCGGGTCCTCAGCTGGAGAAAATCTATCTTGCTACACAAATGGAATCAAGATGGCTTAAGCCAACAGTTACAACCCTTTGCTGTAAAGTGGGTGTGTAAGTGCTTGACAAGTGCTTTGAACTACAAGAGCAAGAAAGCACTGCAAAAGCAAGAATTGCTATTTCTTTTTCTGCTGTTGGTAATCATTACCCATCATACTCCAGCTCTATAACGATAAACCCAAATAAGCATCACTACACAACAGTGAAAATCATTTGGAAAAAAAATATATATATGTCTTCATACATGGGCTTCATTTGGATGTGTATTGGCCATGCACACGTTAGACAATGCCTTATGCACCTTTTCTCTTGTGTATGTCAGATGCCCACCAGCTCTGGTACTGAGGTATAAAAACCTGCTTAGATAATTAAGGATGGGTTATAAAATTTGAGAAATCAGCTCCAAAGCTCACCTCAGTGTAGTGGTGAGGCTGATGTAGAGCACACATGAAGAGCTACACACTGCATCCAGGCCCATAAACCACTGCATTGCCACCACATGGCAAGGCTGCAGCCTGGTGCAGGTCTGTGACTTCCCCATGGTGGAGCAGGGTTGTCTTGGGCCACCCCAAAGCAAAACAAAAATGAGCTTTTTCCACAGTAAAAACAAGTTAGAGTTGTGTTCTTCTTCCATATCTTCCCTTGGAATATTATTGCTATTAACGTTCCCTACCTCATGGAAGAATACTAGTGTTAGCTGTTTAGCTCTTCGTGTTTTATTGTTTAAGGCAATTTATGTCACATAATTCTGGGACACTAACCCAAAATAGACAACAATGGAAACATCTATTTTTAATCCCTTGATGTGTTACATGCTGTATTTTCTCCAGTACTGGCTTTATCTTTCTATTCAGCAGATAAAAACTAATTTGAAAACATTTTTCTAGAATATAGAGCATCAAATTATACCCTGGAGTTCAGAAAATCAAATTATTTTTTAATTTTAAAATACTTCTATTAAGAACTCGAATTATCTTGCAACACTAAATTTTCAGTAAGATTGTAGAACTACAACACAAAGTTTTAACAGAAAATGGGATTTGTGTTCCTTGATTTCCATTTTTTGTTTCTTTTTAATAGTTTAAAAGTGTCTTTCTATTTTAAGAAGAGGATTTGTAAAAATGGTATCATGGGGTGCATATTTTTCAACTCTCAATGACTTCCAGATCCAAATCTGATAACTTTAAAAGCAAAGAGATTTCTTTTTAACTCCTGTTTTACTCACCTGTTATGTTCCTTCTGTCTGCAGAGTGCTTGACTTGTCCTTTGCAAGAAAAATGTTGCTCAAGGCAGCTGAAATGAAAGGATCATAGTATGTTGACTGCTCTTTCTCCTGTCTTTCATTTCCTTCAGTGTTCACGGTCTGTGATGCAGCTATTTGAGTCAGTTTAATCTTTGCCATCTATAAACATTTCCCTCACTTGCAGCTAAGCTGCAGCACTCAGTGTTCTTCTTCAGAGAGATCTCGGGTGCAAGGTGAAGGCTTTGCACCATCTGAAGGTTATCCAGAGCCTGTGAGGTGCCTGGGGAAGAGTTTCTGAGGCGTGCTCCACCTGGCAGGTCCCCACCGCGTTTGTTTTGCAGTTGCTAGAGGCAGCAGATCACAATCTTCCTCTGGTAGAACAGATGTGGTGTTTGGTGAGAGGGCTATGACACGAACTCCAGCAGTCCTGCCACTCCCGGCCTAACCTGACAGTGGGCCTACAGTGACTGTGAACATGGTGTGAACACACCGCCGGTTATACCAAGCTATGGAAGCCAAGCTTTGCTTTCCAGACACCCCACCACAACCCACACCTCTTCACTGGGGCCATTCCCTTTCCCCTGTGCTGTGCACAAGGGTGAGTGATTGACAAAACGGGCCTACGCCAGCACTGCTGCCATGACAGGCTCTGAGCCCGGTCAGAGAGCAGGCCCAGGTGTCACTCAGGGCCCACCTTCCCCTCCTACCTTTAGGTCGGATATTAGGAGAAATTTGTTTAACGAAAGGGTTGTCTGTCATTGGAACAGGCTGCCCAGGGAAGTGGCTGAGTCACCATCCCAGAGGTCTTCAAGAATCGTGTAGATGTAGAACTTAGTAGCATGGTTTAGTGGTGGACTTTAGGACAAGGTTAAAGGTTGGACTAGATGATCCTAGAGGTCTTTTCCAACCTGAATAATTCCTGTCCTGAGGTACCTGCTACCCGCTGCCAGCCTGCAGCACCAGGGTCCCTGTCAGGTAACACAGAGCTGTGCTTGTCCCAACACGAGCCACGATCTCTGGCTGGAAGAGCAGCAGCCAGTCTAGCCTTTTCTACATGAAAATCCACAACATGTGCCAATAACGCACAAACAAGAACACACTCTGTCTTTTAGCTTCAGGTTCACAAGCAAAAAAACAAATGGAGACCACAAGTAGGTCTAAAATGGAGATTTCCAGTGTAGCAGCATGAGCACATTTGCCGTATGGATTCAGTCTCCTTGCTTTCTCCCTGCAAAAGCCAACTGCAGCCTTACCTAGCAACGACACAGGCTGTGCATACTCATAAAGCAAACAAATGCAGCATTTCTGAAGTAAACTATTATAGCATTTCGATTATTGGAATGTGTCACGCGTTCAGCATGACTGCCCTGCAGAGAGAAGCCTAAATACTTGCCTGCATCCATCTGACTGCACAAGGTGAGCATGCAGAATTTGTTCCTTCATTCCAGCTGGAAAGATGGTTTCATAACACCGTTCATCAGCTCCTGAAGATTTCCAGTCCCTTTGCTGTCAGGATTGTACACATTGTTCCTCCATTCAAGAGCCATATGTTGGCATCACAACTGTGCCAGCACTGCAGTAATGCCAGATCCTGTGAAATAGGCTAAAAAATGAAAACCTAGAAAATGTACAGAAAAAAAAACACATTAAGATATACCATGCAGATCTCTCAGGGTGAGTTTATTATGTTTTTCAAAATTAATAGGAGATGCAGGATAATAGATGGCCCAACAGTGACTACAAAGCTAAAACTATGTGACGGGCTCTGCTCATGTCATAAACAGTGAAAATACAGCTACATAGGTTCAAGCTGCGAATGAAGTCAACTGCATGGGTCAAAAACAAGGATTAGTGTCCCATTCCAATTACAAACAGTTGTGTTTCCCCCTTCCATCCCCCAGGAAACAGGAAACATGAATACATACCATCACAATATAAAGGAAAACAACAAGAAGAGGTTGTTCTGCTGTCCTATCCAGTTTCATTATTTGCATATCTTAGCTCTGGACCACTTCATTGACTGCAGGTGAAGGAACACATCTTCAGAACATCCTGCAGCAAGTCAGAGAACCTGAGAAGCTTGGCTGACCTCATGGTGCTCTTTAACTTCAGTGCTGGATCTGCACAGCACCCATAGGAGCAGAGCTACTCGAAGCAGCTGTAAATCACTCAGCATGCCCAGCAGAGGTGGTGGGCAGGGGCTCCCAGTGGGCTGACCTACCCAGGTCCTTATCACTGCTCCAGCACAAAATGGAAAAGGGGTTTGCTTGCTGGTGGAGAAACCCCTCAGGGTGCCTCAGGACTTGTAAGGGGAGAACCTCAGGCCTCCCTTAATATTATGACCTTGGTATTATTTAGGCTTTGATCTTCAGAAATCACTTTTTTTTTTTTTTTTTGTGAGGTAACAATCTACTTTGGGGAGTAAAAGTGGCAAACAGAATTACAAACCAGCATTACCACTTGGCTTCTGAACACCCCTTGCCCCACAACTGCAGTAAAAATCTCAGCAGTCAGAGGTTTGGATTCTCAAAAGTAGTTTGGGCAAGTTTTATGCAAATCAGCAGAAAATACTTATCAGCTATGGTGTTGAAACTCTCAGCCTAATGTCACAACTTTTTTCACACTTGAACACAACTGGACGGTCATTTTATATCTATGAAGCACTGATTAATCTAGAAAAAGTAAAATCTCATATTTTACCATCAAGTGCCATGGAAAGTTGGGAGTTGTTAGCCTTGGAGACCTTTCCTCAGTCACAATAAAAAAGAGACATACCTATTATTATACTTCTTTCTGCAGTCAAGTTCAAGGCACATATGATAAAGCACTAAAACTTACAACGGCAGAAACCTCCTGAAATGTTATGCTAACAAAAACAGGTTTAATGAGGGCCAAGTCAGAGACACCTTCCAACACTTCCAAAACACATTTTGTATCAAACTTGTAAAAAAAAAAAAAAGGAAAAAAAATACAAAATAAATTCTCCACTAGAAACAAAAACAAAACAAAAAACACTACATATCTTGATATGTATGAAACAACAAACAGAAAACAGAAAGTGGAAGGAATAGTTATAAAGTAAGACAAGCAAGAAGGAGAAGACAAAAGGCCACATTTTTGTTTAGTCTGCCTGAAGGTCATAAAAACATAAAAAAGACAATCTACAGAAACCGGCAGTAGTGTCAGACATAAAAAGAACTGGGGAGAGGGTGGCCAGAAGACATCTCTGAACTTTGCAATGTGATAGTGGCCTGCAAGAACAGTTTTTATGGAGAGGAAATATTTAAAATTCAGGCCAAAATGTACTAGAGAAGTGGTCAGGAAGGTGGATATTAGGATATTGAGACTAAGCAATTGGATCAAGGGTCCTGGAGACAAGGGTCCTGGATCAAGGCTTCCCCACCACCACCACCACCCCCCCCTCCAACACACACACACACACGCTTGGATTTCCTTAGGGCATCAAGGGGGCTTGGCTTAATCCATCTTTCTTCCAAACCTTAATCACTTCTTCTCTCAATCTGGGGTGGTGGCAGGGAAAAAGCATACTGAAGATTGTTCCCCACCAGCTTCCCAGCTGATGGCTTGGAAGCGGAAGGAGCCAATGGAGCTCAAACAGAGGGCAAAAGATTTTTGACTGTGAGGGTCATATATACATATATATATATATAAATGTCTCTTCTGAGCCACCTAGGGACAGCAAATATTGCTGCCCACTAATGTGAAGCAATCAGCATCACCTACACACTGAGAGCAGAGATCTTGTCAGCATCTGTCATGGGAGAGAGCACGCAGAGGAAGTTTGGCAATAACGGGGGCATGGAGATGTGAGGTATGGCATGGTGATCTGCCTCTAGCCATGAAAGATCTACTTCTGAAGGTGGGGATAGGGAACAAACCTCAGCCATTTCCCACAGGCCCTCACTTCAGTTGTCACAGAATAAAGAAAGCTGCATGAAGTGGCCACAAACATGCCAAAAGTCCCCTGTGGATCTTGTCTTCTTTTTCTACTGCACATGGAGAACTACTCTTTTTTGATATCAGAACTGGAACCAGACTGGAAAATAACAGGATGGGAACATCACCTCCACATTCATCTTGTTGGATTAGGATACAATAAAGAAGTTGTGCATTTAGAAGATAACACGAAGAGGCATGATTTTAATAACTGCCGAAAATGTTCTAATGCTGGAAAGATGAACTCGTAGGCATCGATATCGACATCCTCAAGCTGACATTAAAGAGAGGAATTTCAATTATTTTTTAAGTTATTCACTTGGGAAGCCTGTTCACATTCGACAACACAAACCAGAGATGTACTTAAACAAATGAGTAAAACATTGAAATTAAAAAACAGACTACTTTTTCTCCAAGTAACTTTTTCAAATGGCACGGAGAAATTTACACAAGCTGAAGGAGCCTCTGCATTTAATTCCTGACAGCAATGATATTTCCTCAGCTCAGCCAGCAATCTGGTCAGGTACTGCTGAGTCAACCTACTTCTGAGACCTTCCTTGCCTGCTAATGCTGCGCATAAACCTTGAGATGTCATTATTCTGCTGCTGTGAATAAGTCTTGCAGGTTTACTGCAGCTTGGAAGTAAAAGCTTAAAAATCCTCAGCATCGTGTTTGCTCTTTCTTTAATTCCAAACATGAAATGACAATTCACTTAATAAAGTGGCTTCTCTTTGTAACATTATTTCGCCTTGGTTCAGGTACTTTCACTGCTATCTGAGAACCCTAAGACACTGAATTTCATAAAACATTGAAATCTAATTCTATTTTCTGCAGAGCTATCGTGGTGAGTCAAGCCTGTCATGCTGAGGCTTTACACCATCAAAGATTTTTAAAACTGTACAAGTCTCAGAAGATCTGCTGTGCATGTATTATACGGAAATGCTTTACCTTTGCTGCTGGTTTGTCTCATGCATCTCACATGCTGCTTTCAGAAGTGACGAGTGTATAAATGTCCAGAGGGACTGTCTCCAAAGGTGGCCTACCAAAAGTATCACCCTGGGAGAATGCTATTGCCCCTGGGAATATGTAGGCAAGGTGGGAAAGAAGAGGTGAAAAAATGAGGCAAGTGAAATAACATATTTTGCACAGAAGATAATGGATATAAACCATGAATAACCTTAGTCCGGAATTATGAAGATAATCACAGATGTCATCTTCTGGAAGGCCTGTCTTATGGGAGTTGTGGAGGGAACACGAAACAGCCCAGCTGACCTGGGGCTTGATGACTGCATTCATGGAATTACACCAAATTAAATGTGGTTCAATACCAGGGCAATGGCCTTAATAATTAAGTTGGTAACCTCCACTCCCACACTTTCATATTTTAGTGAAGATAATTGTTCACTCCTGAAAACATAAAAATATAATGTCTATTGCCAAATGTTGCCAAATTCCTGACCAAAAAAAAAAAAGCCAGCATCAGTGGGACGACTGTTATGATCATACATCAAAAGTATGTTCCATCAGCCCAAGTGGACAGTTTCAAAGGAGTAGTAATATGTTCATTACATATGCCATTAAAATATGTTCAGTTAAGTGTTATTTAATTATAAAAGTAACAGTGTGGAAATGAATGAAATAATGAGGGAAGGGAAGGGAAGGGAAGGGAAGGGAAGGGAAGGGAAGGGAAGGGAAGGGAAGGGAAGGGAAGGGAAGGGAAGGGAAGGGAAGGGAAGGGAAGGGAAGGGAAGGGAAGGGAAGGGAAGGGAAGGGAAGGGAAGGGAAGGGAAGGGAAGGGAAGGGAAGGGAAGGGAAGGGAAGGGAAGGGAAGGGAAGGGAAGGGAAGGGAAGGGAAGGGAAGGGAAGGGAAGGGAAGGGAAGGGAAGGGAAGGGAAGGGAAGGGAAGGGAAGGGAAGGGAAGGGAAGGGAAGGGAAGGGAAGGGAAGGGAAGGGAAGGGAAGGGAAGGGAAGGGAAGGGAAGGGACGTGCTGCCCAGCCCTGCTGCAATAAAACCGCAGCCACTGCTCTGGTCTAACGTAGGCTTTTTGCTCCTCTGGCAAAGCCACTTGAAGCTGTCTGAGCTGCAAGTGGAACTTATTTTAAGGTGAGATAGGCACATTAATGGTTGTAAATATAATTAAAATTACTTATGTTTTACTCTGAAGAAGGGTTTTTACGCAATTGGATTAAAATAGTTTGGGGTACCAAAAGTCATGCTACACTGCCTGAATAATTTAATAGTAACAACTGTGACCCCCAGCACATGGTTCTGCTCTGCTGCATGTACTGCTCACCCATCCTAAACCACATTTGAGTTACTCATGCTTCCTAATTCTTTCTGTTCAGTAGTTCAAGATGGTGCATAGACCACAATTGTTCCTGTGTTTGCTTTATTGTTGTTAAAAAGGGAGCTTTCTACTAAAAGGATGCCTTATAAAAATAACAGTTCCTTCAGTGAGACAAATAATGACATGAAACCCTGTATTCTTCTCCCACTACCATTAATTTTATATTAAATTCAAAATGAAATGTGGATGTTATGGATGTTAAAGGCAATTTCTTCTTTTTATTTTTTATTTATTTGTTTATTTTTTGCCTAAGGAATATGTTTTTTCATGAACTGACCTGTTCTTTGGTTTCCATAATCTCCTTCAATTATGGAAGAATATAATTACATCATAATTTTAAAAGACGTTTTCAATTTGCTTTCACTTTATATCAAATTACAACATTTTAGAGTATTTTAGAACTGAGAGTTCCAAAGATTTTTGGAAAGATGCCAAAGAAAAATGTTTCAGCATCTTCCTCACAGAATAAACACAATATTGTTTTCAGCAATATTCAGTGAGTTGGTATAACAAATATAGTTCAAGGGAAAGATCTGTCATGTAATCTGTATGTTTAGAACTTGGGAATCATTCTCCTAATAACAGTAGAGACTATAGGATTATAAGGGTACCTGCAAAACTGAATTGCTGCTTAAAATTAAAAAAAAAATTGTTTTGTTAGTTTCAAAGTAACCTTATTGCAGTCTTCAGGAAAATGTCCTTATGAGGAAATTAATGATGAGGTTCATAACTTTGCTTTTGCAGAATAGATGTGCTTGCAGACTGCTGACCGTGTGGAATCCTGCAACTCTTTGGGTCTTTGTGTGAGTTTTGTGTGGCATGGCAAAATGCACCGAGTTAGATTAATAAATGTCTGCAGTGATTTTTTCAGCTGTAGCTCTTGTACTTCAGCCAGAGCAGACAGAGCTTCAAAGCCAGCTCGTGCCTGCTGTGTTTGCCAAGGAAGATAAAACAAGCCTGGCTGTGAACACCCTGCCTGCACACTGTGCTTTGTGCAGGTACGGCAGCACCGGGGGACGCTGCTTTGCACAGCACCAAGCACTGTGCTGGCTGAAAGATGCTGCTGCCACCAGGCCTCCGGAGACTTTTTGTTTCGGTAAAAGTGCAGCCTGGGGAAGTTCATGGGAAAGGTCTGTCCTGAAAGCTTCTCCTCCCAGCTATGGCTCGGAAGGGTTCAGGGGATGCATGGCTGCTGGAGTTGAGTGCACTAACACCTTTCACTAATTGGTAATCTCCTCTTGAGAAGAAAGGCTTCTTTTCATCAATTAGGCAACCAAGGACTATATGAGATGTGTGTTTGCAGGTGTCAGTAGTCTCCAAAACTAATAGAAACTATCTTTGCGTCACTTTGAGCAATAATTTTAGGAAGAATTTTTTACCATAATAGTAATATTACTAGTAATAATAGTAGTAGCAGTAATAGTAGTAGTAATAATAATACTATCAACCTGATTGTGCTAAAATATGCAGCAGTTTGTGTTCATTGTTCTAACCAATATCATGTTTGAGAGGAGACGTTTGCAGCCAAAGCTATCTTCCTCCTCCTTCCCCCCAAAAATAAAACCAGCATTCAGATTAAGCCAGAAAAAATGTCAACCCTTCTTCAGTTCCGCACAAATCACACATACTCTTACAAAACATGTATTCAGAACATATTAAAAACAGACCCAAGAACACCATCACAATGGAGGGCTCCTCCTTGGCAGTATTCTGAACCTCTGCCACAGGTTCGCAGGAGCCTGTTTGACCCAAAATATCTTGGCAGGGAGGCTGGCTTCTGCCGTAACTCAGGTGAAACATTAGAATGAGCGCTGAAGGTCTGATGGCAATTTTGAATGACTTCAGCAAAGCTCCAAGGGTAGGCGTGCATTTGTCCATGCCACGATCCTTCTGCATTGGACACGTCCATGTCCGTGGCAGGCAGGTGGCGGTGCTGCCCCTCTCCTCGCCTACCCCAAAAGCAATTTGCTAAGAAACTGATTTTATTAAAATGAAAAGCTTCCTAGAAGTACTGAAGCCTAAAGCCTTTCTATTTTCTTTCCAGACTCTTTGCCCTCCTCAGTTATGCCATGTGGAACGCTGGAGAGTGGGAACATTTCCAGCAAGTGCAAACAGGCTTAATACTTCCCATACATATGAGCTTATGAGCTCTCTTTTAATTACTGCTATTTACTACTAAGTATTATTATTTACAACGGCAAACAAACCTTCACATTTCCAAAATCCACATCCACACCTTCCAAAAAACCCAGCATTTTCAACCTTCCCACAGGCCATACGGGGGGGGGAGGGGGGACAGAATTTGTAAGATGCACTTGTTCAAATAGTGAATTCTTTTTTTTTTTTTTTTTTTTTTTTCCGTAAGGGCTCTTCTCTTTTATGCAGGAATGTTTACTAACAGTAAACTTCTGCAAGCTGACAAACACACCAAATGCTCCTCTTACTTCCTCATTACCATCCATTCCCATGAAAGGCACTGGGATGACAATGAAGGGTGCTGAAGCCCCTCACCCTCAGACCGGAGGCTGAGCAAGCTCTCAGCCACTTCCACATGCCCACAGTGTGCAAGCAGCATCCCCAAAATCCAGGAGGCAACACTGGCCCTTGCTTCAAAGGTCCCTCAAATTCAGGTCCCACAAACACAAGACTCCTCAGCTCCTCATTTGACGGCTGCAGCCCCTTGGCACCCCACATGCCCTGCCGTGATGCTGTGATGCCATGATGACACCTAAAAAAGTCAATGCCACTTATTCACTAACAGCAAACATCCCAGGCAGCTAAGAAATACCAAATTTTTACAACAAATGACCTATTTCTGGGGTTAGCCCTATAGCCATCAGCTGCAGGAGACAAAAGGCTGATGTCCTCCTCTTTCCTATTTATTATTATTTTTTAACAGCTGTTTAGTTCAGCCACTGCAGAGTTCACATAGAGTCTAGGGGCATCATTTCCTAAAACTGTAAGCCACTAAGGATTAACAGCACACTGAAATTATACAACTCAGAACATCCCCCAGAGCATCTGTTGTAGTAAGTCGGACCTCCCTTGAAATGTTCTGGTTAAAAACCTGATTACACATACTGAGAAGCAGGGACCTTAATTGGTTTCTTCTCCCAAAACACCTCTGTTTAGTCTGATGCGAAGGCATCTTCAGCTTGTTAACTGAGCATACCCAATTACGCTCAATTAAGATGTTTTAATTAAGCATAGTTAATTACACTTAACATAAAGCACATGAGCAGCCCTTGTTGCAGTTCCTTGCAGGCGTTGGGGCACAGCTGCTCTCCTGGCCCTGTGACTGACAGCATTTTGGAGCCAGGCCACAGGCAGGCCACGCTCGTGCCTGAATCCTCCCAGGCCCTTCATCCTTGACACATCCAAAACACTACAGAGGATCAAATTTCCTATACCATCCCTTCATGCAGGGTCTTACCAAAGGCCTTCCCTGAGCACTACATCCCAAAACATCTCAGGGAACGGATTGATTAAATTGGTGCAACATGTTCTAGGGGCAGGGCAACGTTTCCAGAAGGCTTTCCAGAGATGTAGCAACAAATACCCCAAAACCTCACTTCTCACTTTACTCCTCTCTTGCCTGTATTTTTCTTTTGCGTGTACCTTGCTAGCAAACTGACCTGGAGGCCCGTGGTGCCAGGCCCAGATCAGAGCTCGCACTGCAGTCCCCACAGCTAGGCAGTGTGAGGGTTCGTGGGAACTCTCTAGCATGCCTCAGCATGAGGCTTTTCAGGCACCATGAAAAAACCAAGAGCAGCTGTAACAGCCTGGGTGAAAATACTGCCTACGCTTTTTGCTATAAACATTATTTTGCTGCATTTTTCCCCCTTTCTGCGCCATTAGCTTACTATACCGACGTTGCCACTCATGCAGTGAGAAAAAGGGTTAACTCCTTTCCACCTCCTCTTGGCTATAACACTTTGGAAATGCTGAAGTCTTCCCCCTGCTCCTCCCTCAGCCTCCACCAGGCCCCAGCGAGTGCTTCTGCAGCACAACTGACGGGCAGGCTGACAGAAAACAGCAAAACTGAGGCTTGGCACGACCCAGCGGCTGGACCTGAAAAGAGGGACGAGGTAGCTGCCTGCTGCACCCACCCACGGGACGGGAAGGGAGCACAGTGTCAGGGGGCAAGTCGTTTTGCTGACTGTGCTTCCTTCCTCTGCAATTGTTTTTTGTTTATGTATACAGCTCTGCACATACTTGTACATAGGAGGGGTTGGAGGTCCAAGTGCAGGGTCAGTAACAACCATAACCTGCAGAGCTAAGAGAGTCAGAGGCTACTGACCAGAAGCTTGGAAAGGCAGGAACAAGCTTGGTGGAGACATCGCTGGAGCAGACAGACATGTCCCAGGTGAACATGAATGATGCTGCTAATTTCTGAAATAGGATCATAGAGTGAAAGTTATGGCTACAAAGTGGTACGAGATACCTATCATCATGCAGAGCCACACAGACAACCCAGAGAATCATAGAATCATAGAATATCCCGAGTTGGAAGGGCCCCATAAGGGTCATCAAGTCCAACTCCTGGCACCGCACAGGTCTACCCAAAATTTTAGACCATGTGACTAAGTGCACAGTCCAATCGCTTCTTAAATTCAGACAGGTTTGGTGCAGTGACTACTTCACTGGGGAGCCTGTTCCAGTGTGCAACCACCCTCTCGGTGAAGAACCTCTTGCTGATGTCCAGCCTAAACCTCCCCTGCCCCAGTTTAACACTGTTCCCACGGGTCCTGTCACTGGTGATTACGGAGAATAGGTCAGCGCCTGCCTCTCCACTCCCCCTCGCGAGGAAGTTGTGGACTGTGATGAGAAGACATAAGTGGAAAATAATGTTGGCAGAAAGAGAGGACAAGTGACAGAGTAAAAGCTCAGGAGGTCGCACTACAAGCAGCCTGTAAAACTGTGCTATTGGAGGCTCTGGGGTGGCCCTGAAGAAGAGGGGTTGCTCTGACTTTTTGAAGGCAGGAGGAAGCCAGAGCAGGATTCTTTGTCATTTACAGTCCACAGGATTGGCATGACTGTGGTTGGCTTATTGCACCTTTTCATTCAAACTCTGTGATCACAGTTAGTGCTAACAAGGTCAGATGTCTCAAAGATTACAAATAAAAACAGACTGCCACTGTTTTATTGCTATTATTTCAGTATCATAACTGTACAGAGTATGGCAAATCTGTAGTCACGTGTTAATTCATTAATGTGTTCTTAATAAGTGGTATTAATTCATTATGTGTTCTTAATAAGTGAAATCCCTATAGACTCATTATTGTGGATAGAACTGGGCAAATCCCAATAGAAATTTTATCTGAATATTGGCTCAGATTGCAACTTACTTTTCCCCTCAGCTGAAAGTTCCCATTAAGAAGGTGGTGGTGAGGTTCCCATCAGGAAATTCCCATCAAGAGGGTGGTCGCACACTGGAACAGGATCCCCAGTGAAGCAGTCACTGCACCAAGCCCGTCTGAATTTAAGAAGCGTTTGGACTGTGCATTTAGTCACATGGTCTAAAATTTTGGGCAGACCTGTGTGGTGCCAGGAGTAGGACTTGATGATCCTTATGGGGCCCTTCCAACTCAGGATATTCTATGATTCTATGATCAGTTTTGGGGAACCAAAGTGCTCGTGCTTGCTTCCAGCCAGTCCCCAAGGACACAAGTACACATCCCCGGAGAGACATATACAAAATTATTTTGCCAGGGTAATCCAGGCAAGTTATACTCATTCAGAAGACAAAATGCAATTTATGTCCAATCACATCAAAGCAGACACTGGATTTCAGAAGTCAAAAGCAACAGGTGAGAGGGAAGACACAGGTCATTCCAAACGTGCAGTGCTGAAAAAATAATCAAGCTTTTGCAGAAAACTTAGTGTAAATTTGCCAGGAAATTTGACTGTGTGTAATACTGAAGAGGAGACGCCCTATTGATGTGATATGTGAATGTTCCTAATTATTGTAAGGGAGAAACTTTGTATTGTAAAACAACCACTTTCCAGCACTAGTGGCTGTCTAGGATGAGCAACTGAGATTGCTAAGCAAATTGAACCATTCTCACACTGCTCTGCAAAATGAGGAGTGGTGGAAAAAAGAAAAAAAAAGAAAAAAAAAAAAAAAGAATGGTGAAGGAAAGCATATACAAAAAGCTGTGATTTACACTCAGAATAACCAAATCATGCCATTGTGTAAGGAGATGGTTTCTTCAGAATACCTAATACCACTTCGAAAAAGAACGTAATTTCATGACCCTAAGAGTTAGTAAGAAAGTAAAAACTTAGCTGGGACTTTTATTTATTTATTTATTTATTTTTAATTTTTCCTTTTTTCTTTTTTTTTTTTCTTTCACATGTGCTAGGATGCTTTTCTCCAATAGCAAACCTCTTTTCTGATGTCAGTTCTGCAAACTACTTGCTCTTAGAGCACGTGAGAGTGAAGTGCAACCTCTTTTTGCACAGAAAGGGGGAACGCCTTTGGTATTGTGGCCATGAGCAGCAGCCTCTCCCATGGAACAGAAATGTTGACATGAGCAGGGGAAGCCTTACAAGCAACACACAGAGAGGGAGGAAAAGAGAAAGCGAGGGAAGATTACAGGGAGGTTTATAGGTTGTGCATACGATACCGCTAAAAGCCCTACCGAACTCCCTACAATGCCGCTTGAGTCACTAACAAATTGAAGCACTTTATAAAATTTGCAGCTCTTCAATAATTTTGCATTGGTTTAAAGTGCTCATGCTCCAAACCGCAAAGTCTCTTAACTACCACAGATGTATAAAAGGCACATCATCAAAATGATGGTAATAGCTCCTTCAATCTCAGGTGTAAAATTGTTCTGTATTTTTCCCTTGTCATTTTTGTTATTCACCAAGTGAAAAAAAAATAATAATAATAATAAAAAGAAGGTCATAAGGATGCAAGGAAAAAAAAATCCTTTTTCAGATTCCTATGCAAAGTTCAAAAAACTGTGTGGCTTAAAAGAAATCCACAGTTAACTTTGGCAAGGTTGACTAAACTATCATAGACTTTCTTTGTTGAATATCCACCCCACAAACAAAAATATATCCATGAAGGGGCTTAACAATCTCCAGAGATGTCTCCAGACATAATGAAAATGTTTAATGGTCAGGAGAAGAGGGAGAAGATGCACACTTTGAAGCACGTTGTGTCAGGTACTGAAAGGTGTATATGCTAAATATGCTAAATTTAACATTTTTCCAATAACTTGCACCACACAGCAGAAAGCAGCATTGAATTGTCTAGGTCAGCTCTTCACAGCTAGCAGGTTGTGTGAATAGTGGATATCTCAGTTTATCTACTAAGCCAAAAGAAAATCAGTGTGTGGGCAAGGAAATTTCATAATGGCACGAAAGACCATGAAAATATTTTCAACCTCAGTTAAAAAGTATTATTATGTAAATACAAAACTCTTAGTAAGAAAAAAAAATGGGAAGATGGTTCAGCTTGTGCACTTAAAAAAAAAAAAAAAAAAGAAAGAAAAAGGAAAGGAAAGAAAGAAAAACTAAACCAAACTATAATAAACTAAACTAGAATAAACTAAACTAGAATAAACTAAACTAAACTAAAATAACACCGTTTTTTTTCCACAGGTATTAATGTGATTGAAGTATATTTTAGCCCCCTGAGCAGTTTGACATTTTGGCTATCATTCTTTATTAGAGCACACTTTCTCTTGGGCTGCTCACTGCTGAAGCACAAGCAGATGTTGCCAAGTGTCTGCACTTTTGCATACGCTGTTACTGCAAAAACTTCTCATGCCTCTGAAGAGAGACGTCCCGCCGAGGCTTGTTATAACACAGCAGCATGGTGTGGTACACATGCACCCTCCTGCCTAAAAGATCCGAAGCAACAGGGATGGCTGCAAGCAGAACTGAGCACCCTGCTGGGACTGGAAGCAGAGAATTTTTTTTTTCTATTTTTTTTTCCTTTCCAAATGAGCACAGTGGGCCAGCTACAAACTAAATGGGTGCAGCAGCTTGGAGGGCACATTGTGAACCCAGGGAGGGCTCAGACCCCTGGGGAGCTGCTCCACGTGGTGCTGATCAGTTTGTAATGGGATCACTCTTGATATCTACAGTGAGTTTGAAGCCAGCATTTCACAGTAACATGGGGACTATATTTTGTGTCAAATGACGTGATAAACTCATCGCTAAATCCTAATAATGAATAAAGGTTTCAATTCAAGTTTCTTTGCCTTTTAAAATTAACCGAAATCCATTCCTTTTGATTCAGCAAGGACTGAAAAAATACTGATGCCTGGTCTGCTCACAAACCTCCCATACACATAGTGTGTAGAGCTCCATTTGTATTTATCAGTGAAATGCAGGCAGCTGGTGTCAGAGCATGCCGTCGGTTCCAATCCACTCAGAGCACAAGAAAACCATGGGAAGAAGCACGACCAGAACAGGAGTCCTGCAGGAGACTGCCTAAGAGAAAAATGCATGCATGACTGAGCAAATAACATTCATCGGGTGTCCCAAGAGTTTAGAAACAGTGCTGAGAAAGGCAGCTGCTCCAGGTATCAGGAGAACCAAAGTAACTCTGACACAGACGTGGTGGATTTCATGCCACCACCCCCATCTCTGCCCATGAGGTGTGTGTGTGGGGGGGAATCTGGCATCTCCTGGGCTGTTCCTTGTCCTTGGGGCAGTGTCCAGCCTGAGATAAGGGGGTGGATTTTGTTCTTAGCAGCCCTTGAAGTCACCTTGGGGAGAACTGGAGCAGGAAGCTGGAATGGGTCTGACACTGCCATGCCTGAACACAGAACTGACCTGTGTCTGATCTCCCACGTTGCTGTGTGGGTATACACCCAGGTTTAAAAGTATTGCAAATCATGACCTGGACCTCGGCACAGATTTACAGGCTTCCCCTGAGGTAGGCAGCTTTGACAGCTTTGCTCTGTGAATCTCTGTCTTCTAGCTATGCAGTGGTCTAATATTTACCCACTAAACAAACTATAGACATTGCTAATTCAGATTAATCGTGATTTTGTTTGTTCAGCAATGGAAACTTTATTTTAAAACTTTTTTTTTTTTTAATTGAATGGCATGCTAGAAGTATATTAAAGCAAGTTAATTATTTTAAAATTTTCTAAAAGAAAGTTCATTTGCATAGCGAGCATTTTTCATGTGCAACAGCAGTATTGCTGGCTCCTGTCCAGCCCAGTGTCCAGCAGGACACCAGGGCCTTTTCTGCAGAGCTGCTCTCCAACGGGGTGCCCCCTGGTGCCTGGGGTTGTTCGTAACCAAACACAGGACTCTGCCACCTTCTCCTTGTTGAACTGCATGAGGTTAAACTTGCCTCCGTGCTCCCTTGCTTCCTGCTGTAGGTGACCACTACACTGTTAAGTGTCAAATTCTTTCCCTCATCGCTAGTCCCAGAGATGAAATGGTGGTGAAAATACATATGTACATAGATGTAAGTTATTACACATGCCCAGCTAGGAAACTCCTCTGAGACAGGAGGTCACTTATAGACACAAAATTAAACCAGGATATTAACTCTTGTAATTTCTGTATTACGTTTCCAGAGGCCTTTCTTTGTGATCCCAAGCCCAAAAAGCAAGCTGCATGTCTTGCTACAGTGTGATGTCAGCCCTGGGGGCTGCCTCCTGAGAGGAGGTGTTTTGACCATTGCTCACACCACCAAGGATTTGCAGCAAAAAAAACATGACACTGAGGCTGTAGCTGCAGGCAACGGGTGAGGAGCTGTCTTTGCCCAGGGAGATGCTCCAGCATGTGGCCAGATTTCAGCCCACTATTCTCATCCTCTTCACCTCATCAGCAATTTACCCTTTCCTCAATTAATTTGTATTCTCTAGGCTTCGATTTTCTTATGTTTCACTTACAGCAATCAAAATATGCTTCCTTGGTGATGCTTCTAAAATCCCGTATTTTCATGCTGGTGCTGCCACATGCCACTTGTATCTGAATACAGAATGATGAAACCACCAGTAAATAAATATGTTCAGTCTCTACCAGTTGCACTTTCATCTACAGCAGAACATGCTTTGAAACACATAAGCACTAGCAGACAAAATTTCTTTCAACATTTTGACATTTTTATTTTTTTAGTATTAAGTATACAAAACATTTGTACGAGAAAAGCTTACTGTAGTCATTTTCTCAGACATAATAGTCCTCTCACAGCAAAGAGCTTACAAAATAATAACAATAAACCTTTTACACTTTTATGCGGTTGAATCAAAAGAAATAGCAGGTGGAAGTAAAAACAGAATTATAGAGTGAATAAAACAGAAGGATATTTCATGTAGGTAGCACATGCCCTGACCAGTTCAAAACTTATTTCTCAGTATTTTGGAGGAATTTTAACGTAACATACTTTGTTCATTAAAAAGCAGAAATGCTACTGAATTACTTAAGCAAATACGCCAATTGCCAGGGCAGTTTCTGACCTGCTGAAGAGCTGTCCTGTTTAATGCAGGACACAAAGAAACAAATATGTATGTGGCCTTCCACAAAAGGCTACTTCCTTCTCTGCTCCAGGTCTGCAATGGAGAGAAAAATACCTACAACTTTTTGTGGTGCCATCTAGTTTGGAGAACACATTGAAAACATTGTATTCATCAAAATCTTGTAAAAATAAAGAGCATCGCTGAAGGCAACTATTATTTCTGTCATAAGACAACTTATCTTTTTTTCTTCTATAGTTTAGAATAGCTCTGTGTTTGCATAGACAAAATCAGGAACTTTTGGCATGGACAGACTGAAGGGTTTTACAAAAGGCAGCAACATGACTTCACACACTGACTTCACACACTTTCTCAAAAGGATAAATCTGTGTTGCAAGCTGACTTCAGGACGTTTTGAATCTTGCAGCAGCTCTCTTCTCTCATGTGTGTAAGAAAAGTGCCTTCTCTAGCAGGAGTAAAGAGAGGATAAATAACAGCACCACGGAAGGAAAAAAGGAATCAGAGAAAGCCACAAAGCTGGAATTCTTTCATTGCCAGGCTTGGAACAGACACAGCCATGCAGCAGTATGTGGCAATGAGGAAACATGAAGAGCTACAACAGGTAGGCTGGGATAGAACTGAGAGAGCTAAGGGTATCCCCAGGACATGGAAAATCAGAAGGAGAAAGAGTAGATATTGCTTCATAGGGAAATTAAACAAGCTACTGGGCTGCTCCTTATCATTTTTGTTTATTCTTCATAGTGGCAGGCCAGAGCACAGAACAAAGACTACGGGACACCAGGTGTTACATGCAGGTTGCAGCCAGGAGGGTCCAAAAAAGCTCCCCTGTGTGCTCACAGCATCACCTAATAGAGCCTCCTCAGAAAGCTCATGGAGGCTCAGCAGCTCCATAGGGCTGAAGGCAGGAAAATACAGCAACAACTTTCAGGTGTGGGGTGACACACAAAGAGCCAGGTGGATTGTCAACCAGAGAGGATTCAGCCGCAAGGGAGCTAGCACGGCTTTGCCAAGGGCAGATCATACCAAACCAGCCTCATGTCCTTCCTTGACATAACTGGCCTGGTAGGGAAGAGGAAAGCATGAGATGCAACCTTTCTTGCCTTTAAGGTCTCTGAGATAATCCAGTATGAGATTTTCTGAAGGAAAATAGAACATATGGATTAAGAGCATGAAGCAAGTAAATGTTTCTAAAGGACTACTGTGAACATTTTGCTATTAAGACATGGAGTCTAGAATGGGGATGGTGTCTATATGTAAAAGTACATACCCATATACATACACGTTTATGTGCATAAATACATAGGCGCACACGCACATGTACATGTATGCACATATATGACTAATACACATACAGATATAAGCCATTATATTTGAGTTTCTCAAGCAAGGTTCTGATGAAAAGATGGGGCTGCAGGGAGAGAGTTGAGGGCACAGCTCCAAAGTGGAGTCTCTTGACAGTGGAACAACTGTCTCAGTAATATAGCCATCAAAAGGCAAATAATCCGTATAGTAATTAAATAAATTATTATTAATAAGAGCAACAATGAAAGCAGGGGGAAAAGAACAAAAATGTTTCTCACCTCCAGATTTCTCACTTCCACTTAAGAGAAGTGGAACCTAAGTTACCAGCTCAGACTTGATGTCGGTGACCACAACAGCAATACCTCTCCTGCTAATGAGGTCTGCCATGTGGAAAGCCCCAGAAAAATCCAGCTGGAATCTAAGTGCCAGTCCTTGGGCACTCATGTATCACCTATCTCAGAAACTCACCTGCTCTACTTTTACCTGAGAATTTCAGGTGGTAAGATTTGAACCTCAGAACCAAGAGTTGAAGGCTTACACTTCTAATGTTGTAAGGGTGATGTTCTGCCTCCACTCTTGGCATGCAGGAAGATTCAGCACCTTTTACAGAAAGAATCTCCAGAAGAATCATTTTCTATTCTCAGATACCAGTATCCTACTAGAGAGGCAGCATGCAATACACATATGGCTGCACATATTCTGTGTTTCAGATGTGTTAAAGAAACGCTAAATCCACATGTCCCCTCTCAGCCCTGTGGCAATCCCAATCTGTAGAAGAAAACCAAACATCGTTTTAACTGTCTGTCCTCCATCTCCTTTACCTTTTGTTGGCTATCTCTGCATGGAAAGCAATAACTTGCTCACCCACAGCAGCTCATAGAGGTTGTCTGAAGACAACCCAGTGGAGAATTGACCTCTGCCGGTCGTGATGTAATTAGTGATGCTGTTAAAACAGCACTGTTTACTGTTATAATTTGTCTACCATCAGGTTCCAGTCTCTGGCTCCCATCCCTCCCCTAGGATGAAAGCGTTTTTATTCCACAGCGAAGTGTTTTAACCCCTTGGTCTCCTCCTGCACGTCGCAGAGAGTTCTCTCCTGTCTGAAAGCTGTGCTTCAGATCCAGGCCCCACCTCCATCTTTGTGCAGGCCGCACCTGGCGGAGCCACCGCCATCTTGTGGGTGGAACAGCATGTGTGAGACAAGGAAGAGCAAAGGATTTCAGGGCCAAAGCTTGCAGTTATCTCCTCCTCCCTGCATTTCCCAAGTGAACAGGAAGTAACTGGACGCCTGTGCTCCTAGATCAGCTACATCTAACCCCAACTAAGAGCCTACCTCTTTTTAATTTCTGACAAGTGTAGGACTATTCATACCATACGCACCCATAAAAATGTAAACCACATGAGTTGTGCCCTCATTGAAAAAAGTGTGCTCAAAGTTGACAGATATGAAGAAATACTGGGCATGTGTTAGTTATCCAGAGTGACGTGAATTTCGTAATTCAGGAAGGGTGTTTTAATCTTCCTTTCAGCCATCAAGAGAGACAGAACTGGACTGTGGCCCCACTTTTCAAGAATGGAGAAGAAGCCTGTTCCCCAGACTTTCCCCACCAATGCTGCACAGCTAGGAAGTAAAAACACTAATCCTCAGCAAACCGTGCTTTAGAGATGTCTTCAAACACTTAGTTCCTATGAGTGGCACAAAATATTGAAGAGTTCACTCACTTCCAGAGCAAGGACAATACATTACTTTCTAACATGAGACATAGGTTAATAGCCCATAAATGAGGCTCAGGGAAAGGAAAGGGCCCTCTCCTTCTCTGGGAAGGTGACGTGGTAACAATGTCTTAGAAACAGTGCTTTAGCAACCACTCTTCAAGATAACATCCAGAAAACAACTGCTGTACACGACTGCAGCACTTCAATTAGTGACACACTTGCTGTGGCCATTGCCCTTCATCTACATAGAACATTCCTCCCAGCCTCTGCTGTGTCCCTTACGCAGTCCATCAGGCAACAGCCTGCCATACCAGGAAAGCAACAGTAATTGTGTTACATCTTCTTTGCAAATTCTTCATGCATCTGACTTGAAACAAAACGGTCTTCCCTCACTGCTTTCTCCATCCTGCCCAGAACAGCTGGCAGCAGCCAGGTACTGGAAGTTTTGCCCTCTCTGCTGGTGTATGCTTCCAGGCCTTCCTCCACCACACAACTCTTGCAGCACAGTTCATAGAGTTGTGTAGTCCCCCAGCTGTTCCATGATGACCAGTCCATGATGCACGCTTGCACTTCACAGCAGGAGTCAGCTTCGCCCACTTTGCTCGCTGAAGGCCCTTTGGATCACTTTGGTTTCAGATAGATTGCAGACCTTCTGGATTCAAAAGCAGGACTTCACCAAATGCTTGAAACCACTGGTTCCCTCCTGCTGTAGGAACGTGCTGCCAAGACTTGGGAGAGCTTCTTACTGCCGAGCAGATGAGGAGCTAGAAGAGCAGAGCACATGCTTTCACGAGACCCAGAGCTGTGTCTAGCCGATGAATGGAAGGACTTTCCAGACAACTGCTTGGCTGCCTGAGCTATACAGCACTTGAGCACTTATTGTGGTCATAGCACACACAGATTAGATGCTGTAGAGTTAGCAGCTCAAATAATCTGATTTTGCTCATGCCGAAGTCCTTTTGAAGGTTAAATACAACGAACTTCATAGGGCACTGAAACCTAGCCTGGAATAAACCTTGAGAATCACATACCCTTCATTGACACCTGCTAATTAACTTGAACTTTGAAGTAGCGAAGTAGAATCAATACACTGTCTGAAATAGAATCACGGACTATAAGAACTGTTGAGTTTATACATGCCAGACTAAACATCCATTTTACTGCAAAGCTTAAGAGACTGCAGAGTCTCAAGGCAGACAGCTTCAGGCTGCACGGAGAAAGCAAATGGCTGAGAGTGCTGTTCTCAGCTTGTGCAAATAAAACCAAACCAAACAAACAAATCCCACCACAGCTCATTACCTTCCTCCTAACTGTGATTTTAACTCACCCTACTATCTGTAATGGGTTGATCACTTTCAGGAGGAGGTCCCACAGCTCAGTTATCTTACACACTTTCAATCCCCACTCCCAACCCAAAAATTAAGATGGTGTTCCAATTTTTCTCTTTTCCAAAGCTGCTGGCCATAATATATGACAATATTACAAAATTGCTAATAAGACATGTGGCTTTGGGAAACTGATAGAAGCTTTCACAGTCTGCAGTGTATTTTGATGCTTGTAAAGTACAAAAATATCCTTGCTCAATAGGAAAGGCTATCGCTTGCCCTTGGGACTGTGCGGCACCTTCCTTTCTCTGAAGCCAGACTTTCCTTTATAATCAAAGTGGTTTTGTTCGTTTATTTTTTAAATACAGGTTTGCTTGTAGATTAAAGAAGAGTGTTTTCTCAAGGATGTTTGGTGCTGCTGAACTACCTGAGCAGTTTTTGATTCATCCATCTACTGTGTAGCAATGTGTGCGTGCCCAGAAAGAAAAGCCATGCATAACCAAAATCAATATTCCAAAAATCATGTAAAAAAAAAAAAGCTACTAAACACTTTTTTAGGCCTATTGCTTCTTAGCACTATTAGGATGGCACGAATAGAAAAGACCATAATAGTTTTAGAAAATCTGTAAGTGGTTCTTTGTCTTAATCATATGAATAGCAATTTACCCCCAGTCTGCATTTATACTGGAAAAAAGTGATTATTCTGCTGCACCCCAAGCAAGGAGGGGGAAACAATCAACACAAGTATTTCTAAAAAAGATAATATAGGCTAGTACAGAAACTGAGTGGATAAAGTTTGGTTACCATGTTTCTCATCAAACCTGGAGATTTTGTACGAGTTCATAACAAATGGGATGTATTAATCAAAATAGGAAAAAACCACACTGATAAGACAATAAACATTTATTGATCTTTGGCTTTAGAAAATGTCCTATTTTGGATGTGGGAAATACTATATAAAATAATGGATTTGGTTTTTAAATCTAGAGTAAGTACTGTAAAACAATTTATCCATCTACAGTCCACAAATGCAAGACATGCAGAGTACACGCAGGGATACTAAAATACTATATCAGCATCACTGTAGTAGACAATAAATGTCTCATATGGATCAATGCTTTACAAATGCAAGCAAGTTGATGGGGCAGTTGATATACAGCAGGTATCACAGTTCCTCTTAGATTTGCTGTGGTATTACCACTAGTACCTCATAAATACAAATTTATGAATGTGTGCATTACTAAAAAAATATATATATAGCATCTCTCCAGAATGACTAGGGGAACAAGAAAGTATAATCTTTTTTCACTTAGCAGCATTTATTGATGTTAAAGGATTTGGGTTTTTAGATGACAAACCAATTCTTACTATTTCGACATTAATAAAATGCTGCCACATACATACTAAGACTTACCAAACAAGACTTTGTAAAGACAGATTTGTAAATGCTCCACAGTCAAATAATAAGCAACAATTTCTTACACACAGTGTAAGGAAGCATTTAGCACACTTACTGGAGGAAGCGTTCCCAAACAGTGTACTACATACAGTATAGGTTGCTAAAGCCACTTTTTAGAGCTAAAAGCTCAAAATGGTTTCATAAGGCTTCCTTGGAGGAAGGCTTCCTTTGGTAGATTTAAACCAGTAACACCGTTTCAGTTTACAAGCACTTCACATTTAGAGTGCATAATTAACTCAGGGGTAGGCACCTACTGTTCCTTCACTTTCCCCCGTCCGCCTGCTGAATATGACTAGTCTTGTTTCACCTTCAGTGCTCACCATGCTCAGAGGCAGGGAAGTAGCTTACAGGTAAGGATGACTTTGCTATTCTATACCCCGAAAGCACTCTGTGAAATTGGTACACATAACTTGTGCATTTTCTTTGCTCGGTCCCAGACAGCCACGTTACAATGCAGCTTCTCTTGTACTCCCTATACCCCAAATCCACAAGGATGTGACAAACCTCAGTGCAGTCTTTCTGAACTCAGGCAGAACTACTTACCTGGCCAAAGTTTGCTGCAGAACTGGGGCGTAAGTAATATCAAGGGTGTCACTAAAAAACTTGGTTATACTGTTTCAAAGTTGCGCACACATCCCTTCCTTCAATCATAAAAAAGGAAGAAAATAATGTATACGTGGCAGTGGGGTGTTACATTACCCATCAGGTAGTAGGCAAAGCTGTTAGAATATCACTGAAGTAATGCAAACGGAAAAGATTTCTACAAAATCTTATTTGCCTCCAGTGTTTAATAACGTTTACAAACACATAGACATTCTACATAACAAAAGCTTTATGGAAATAATTTTATAGTATATCCCCTTTTTAGGACTAGCAGTCCTTGCATTTTCTTTCCAAAAGCTGACCTTCTATTATTTAGCAAAATAACCAGAAAAGTAGATGCAACAAATTTTAAGCATGCCTTTTACAGACCACCCATGTTTAGGCACTTCAGTCTACGGTGCACAAAAAGAATGCAATGTTTCTGTACACTGTTTATTATTTGTAGTAATTGCACCTAGGTATTATCCACACTGACTTTAAACAAAAAAAAAAGTAAAGGAAAGGAAGAAAAAAGCCAACAAAACCTCAAATACTCTTCAGCTTTTCCAACTTGTGCTGCACTCTCCTGTCCATAAGTCCCAACGAACCCCTAATGCACAGAGCAAATGCAATAATTTGTTTTGACGCAGGTGATGCAACACTGGTCAGGAGGTCTATGTAATGCAACTGTCATCTAATACCACCTTCAGTGTGAAGCATGCCAATCATAATACTTACAAAGCTCTAACTATAAAAATCACCTTGTATCAGTAATTTAGCAGAAGTAGGAAGCTAAAACATACATAAATAATATCAGAGCCTTGTCCATTTGGCAAATACTGAAATGAAGGATGGGGAGTCCTCTACTCTGAGGTTTGTTGTAGTGTAGGCAGTATTAGGTGCTTTTTTCTTAAAGACTCTTAACAAAGCAACAGCACTGAATCTATGTCTGGTCCCAGCAACAGAGACATTAATTTAAAGTATTTACAACTTGGAGGATGCTCCTTGTGCAATCTGTAACAAGTTTATCTATGAGAATTTTTAGGCTTAGATTATTTGATAGCATGTTTACATTAATATTGGCTCACATAAATGGAATGACTGAAACATCAGACAAAGTTTCCTAAGATCACTATTACAAAATATTGCTCCATGTATTCTTCCTAGAAAACCTTACATACTAAGAACATGTAGAGTGTTAACAACAGGACAAAGGAATGACTGAAGACAGGGAAAACTAAAAACATTTGTTATCATGTCATGACATGGGTGTGAACTGTACTTTATGAAGTAAAATTTTTGGAGTGTTTATTGTTGTCCTGGCTTTTTATCAAAAATACTTTAAATATGCATTCTTGAAAATTAAAATATACATGGGAAGCAAAATTTGATTTGTGAACAGAGAAAGTGAACAAAGGAAAAGAGAACAAAGGCTGACTTTAGCAGAAGATATTTTAAGCCAGGCTTAAAAAAAACTCATCAGCATAATAAATGAAATAAAAATGGCCTACTACTAAGGAGTTTGTAAAAAGCTACTTGTAAAACCTAGTTGTTTTTTGTTTGTTTTAATAGCAGAGTCACAGTATGTTGAAATACTGCAAACCTGGACTTCCTCCCTTATTCTGGATTGATGTTGTGATGATGTGAAAAAAGTTTGGTATTTACAGGTGTATTCCACAAATCAATATAAAACTGTGTACGTGTTAGCACTCCAGCCTGGACACCAAGTTCAAAAAAAAAAAATTGAGTGTAGAAGTATTTGACTTCTAGTTGCAGGCGCTGGTATTAATGACAAATGAAAAGATGTTCCATGCTAACAGGATTAAAAATAATTTCCATTAAAAATGCCACTGAAACCAAAGTAATAAAAACACAAATACACTGGCATGCAAAACAGTGTGCAGCACAGCATAACCTTCCAGGCAATCCACAGCGAGAAACCTGAAAAAGTGCAGCATATACAGACTTCAGTAACAGCAGCCTTTAAATAACATGTTGGTCTCACTATCTCTTCCACAGAGTGAAAACTCTTCTGTCTAGTATTGAGAATGAAGATTAGATACACCGTCAATTTTAGTACGTGCACTGCCAAAGACACAAAGCATGGCAGACCTTTCAAGAAATCACTCTGCAGCACAGACTGACTACTCTGCATCAGCTTGCTCAACTAGATCAGGTATTTGGTTTCAATACCTGTTGTCTAGATGCTCTTTGGAGCAACTAACAGCGAGGTCAAAACATTGTTCTTAAATCATCATTTGGGATTTAGGACTTGGGCTGCAGGTACTGGAAAAAGTCTTATTTACTCATAACGGTAAACATTTACCTTTAGTATTTCACTTAAAATCCAAACAACCTGCTTTTGCCCTCCGCTGTTAAGATTTTGCTTAGCCATAAAAGAAAGATTTCTCCAAGAGAAATCCTATTTTCTCTGGCCTTACTTCCCTTCATGATTTCCCATTTTTACTGTGCACTTAATTCTTCAGTCACAGCCAGAACATTCTAGTTACTTTGTAGGGACAAAATTATCTGTGGGATGACTTTTTTTGTGGCTAACATACACAAATTGTGTCAAATGGCAAAACTGAAAGTATAACTTTTCAAAACCATCCAAAATCTCTCATGAAAAACAAACTAGTGCTCAAAACAATAGTTTTTTTAAGAATAAAAATGTACAAGGCATTTAATCTTGTAGGGCCTTCTGTAAGATTTCTATAGGTTTTAAGATAGTTTAAATTTTTCATGCATTAAATCCAAGACCTCTGTTGCCGTTTAGCTGTAGTTAGCTACAACACAGTAAACAAACTTGTAATTATTTCATTGAAGTTACTTGAAACCTCTGTACTCACTACCCATTCTATACGTTGAAATTATGCTACCTAATTGCTGTGCTGATATATCTTGATGACACTTTCGTTTGTTGGTGAGTTTGACTTTACAATCCAGGTAAGGATACATCTCTATTCACTTGTCTTCCAGTATTTGCAACTAACAGAAGGGAAAGATCAATTGCCATAGAAATTAATTTTCTAAAACACATCAGTCTGTACAAGGATTTCTCTTGTGTTGATAATACCTGTTTCTCCATTATTACTTTAGCTGTTGATTCTCTTGCAAGAGAATCAACATGAAGGAAGAGGAAAAAAAAACAGCTAGTTTGCTACAGGTCCTTCAACACCTGGAAAATCCTAAAGCTTGAGAAGGTATCAAAGGAGGACAAGTGCTGCCTGAGAACACCACCTGCAAAGTGGAAGAACAGGCTTGTTACAGTCCTCTCTCATACCTAATCAATTTCTCTAATCTCAGAAATAGAGCAAGTGTTACACTTGGGTTTCCCTGAATCTTGCTGGAAGACCTGGATTTAGCACTATCCTAACTTTGTCTAAAGGGATTTCCATTACAGAAGTGCAGTGTTTAACCAACTGTTGGCAAGTTTGTATTTCAGCTGGACTTTGGAGTTATTTAAACTATTTAAAGGGACTTATCCTGCAATGATAAATAAACTTAAAACCAAACCAAAAGAATAAAAAATCAAAATACAAGCAACATTGACTAATCTAGCTATGTCATTTCTGTGTAGGTAATGTAGGAAAAAGCTGTGGACCGAAGGAAAGAAGTGTCAGGCCAACAAGTCACAGTACTGGAGTGATAAAAGGAGTTCTGAATTCAGGAAAAAGGAAGAAAAAAAAAAAACACTTTGACTCTTTGTCAAAAGAATCTTTCCTTCTAAAATCTCTCAGAAATGTAGTAGGCAGTGAGGAAAAACAAGTATTTAAGAATCCTGAATAAAAACTACTAACCTCTCTGACAGGTTTTACCTGCTTTTCCATTTCTGTAAGCTGCTTTTTTCACCCCAAGCTGCTGATAAAGCTCTCCAGGGAGGGGGTGTAGGGACTGGAGGAAGCATTTGCCAGTTGCTGATTTAAAAGAGCTTCCTGAACAAGTGAGCAGATACTTCTTGGAGGCTCAAATAATATTCATGGAAGTAAGGACTATCAAGGCTGCTGTTTTACTTTAAAAGTCATTTTTGAGCATATCAGGTAGTTGTAAAATGTACTGCTCACAACTATGGCAATATACTCCCTCTAGCTTCACTGTCACATTTCAAAGATGTTTATTGCTGTATGTTAGTTTTTAGTAAACCTCCTAGACCTATGTAATGATTAAGTGAAACCAAAGAAAGACCACCTCCCGTTCAGATTAATTGCTGACCAGAAGGTCGTCCATCCTGTTCTGTGGAACAACAAAATGTGGAACAAGGGACAGAAGTGCTGATTTTAATGCTAGCAACATCCAAGTGCATATTTTCCATGTGATCTGTGCGACACCTGAAGAGTAAGACAGTGTGCTTCCTCATCAAAAGCTCTGCTGATGTAACTACAGTTCACTTTTACAAACTACAAGCTTTCAAAATATGTAGCTATGCCAAAGGAAACTGTTATCTAACGTTATTTTTAAGTCTCCTCCAGTATTGGAAGTTCATTCCTGTCCTTCAGATTGCAGCAATAGGATACATCTCATCCACGTAGTGAGCTTTTTGGACCAAGTTCACAATCAGAATCAAACTGCACTGTATTGTTTTAGTATTCTCCAGAATAAAACATCAATATTGGATGCCTACCTATAAATTAAAAAGCTGACCTTACTAATTTTCATATTAATGATATATCTTGAACTAACAGATACAATACTTCCCCCAGTGCTATAATTTGTTATTCTATTCATCTGAATGACATTTCCTAGGAGTGTTTCAAGACCTGAACCTATGAAGTCAAATATTTTTTAGGTTAATTCACACAGTTGAGTCTTTGTCCCTGTTAACTATGAAAGGTCGGTGTGAAAAAACAAAGCTTGCAGCACCAATAGCACTGAAATACTACACTGCAATGAAACCATTTGAATCATGCAAGGTGTTTCAAGACATCCCAAATGCATGCAGTAGGTACTAGCTGGTGTACATAAATCTTCTCCTAGTATCAGCAAATGCAATTTAATAAACTAATAAATAACTTAAAAGGCATTCAACATAGCAAGACAATTTATCACCAGCTTAAATTCTGAATTTTCTGCATTCATGGACAGTCTGCTTTCCCATATGGCAGGTTTGCAACATATTAAATATTTAAGCTTTTCCATTTATAAATGCTTATATGCCAAAGCACAAATTCAAGAGAAAAAGAACGGTAACAGAAAAGTAGCCAGTATTAGTCAAAAAAAAATAAAGCACTGAACTCTGCAGTGTAATATTAACATTTTAAAAAAGCTACTACATATGAATCCCCATTTTTGTTCTCCAACTACACAAAACATCTAAAACATTGTAATTCATTGTTTCACAACAGTTTGATATGTAGGGTCTAACCCTCCACTGAAGCAAAACTTTTAAAGTTAATGCTTTGCTCCTCCTTACAATAACTGTTTATTACGCAGAAAAATATTATTTCTGAGAGATATTATTTGTTACCATACGGCCAAGTTAACACAGATTACACTGGCTAAAGGAGACAATCTGACAGAGCTGGTATTTCAACATTAACAGTTGAAGTTGATCTCTTCTTGCAAAATAGCTTAAGTTCTTTAGTATAGCTAAGTACCTTTGTAGAGGCACAAAAATCAAATAGCCCTTTCAACTGAACTTTCAACAAATTTAATTTTCATTTCAAATGGGATCTTGAATTAACTAGATACACATGTATACCTCTCCCATGGCCTTGTAATATACATTCAGCAATTTAAAATAAAGATTCCGTATTTTGTAACTTCATATATATTATATATTTGATATATAATATATATTTATATGTACATTACAGATACATACACTCTTAGTCAGCAGGATTAAACTGTTTTGAAATGTTTAAATGCTGTCACTAATCTACGTCTATTATTTTGTGAATTCAATGGAATTTAACTATTACCTAAAAAGAAGAAATTTAAAAGATCCAAATGGAATCTGTGGATCAATATTAGCACCAATACAGATGGCCATTACTTCAAAATGACTGCAGGGACTGTATTATATATATATATATATATTTTTTTTTTTTTTAATAATTCCCCTCTCACTGTGCAAGCATTTCTGCATAATATTTAGGCAGCAATACCTGCCAGGTCCACTCGTTTATCTTATGTTAAATTTAAATTTTATACAACTTTTCTTACTGTAATATACAGTATCTCTGTTGTCCTGTTGGATTATTTCATTTTTCATGGAGAAAAGTGATCAACAGCTATCCAACAGAACTTTTTAAAATCCCCTTTCATATTCCATTGTATGGCTCAGTTTCAAGGTTTAACTGAATAGGCAGCCATCATCAGCATAACCAGTGCCTACTTAAACAGTTCAGTCACTGACAGCTGATTCTTAAAACACAAAGTGTTGAGGGTGACATCTTCTCAATGGAAACCAAGATACAAAGAGGTTGTATCTTTTCAACATGCCACCAACACCTGCCACACAATAATGTCAGTCTTGTTACTATAATTGAATTAGTTACCTACCATCTCGGTAACAAAAATAACAAACCCAGTTGTAATTTTAAACATTTTAAGAATATTCACCCTGAGAACACAGAGGAAGAGTTTTTTAAAAAAATCTGATATGTTTTCTCTTCATATATAGCTTTCTTCTTTTATCTTCATCTCCTCTTGGGTACCTGGGTTTGTATCTAGAATTTGACGTTGTACTTATCAGTTGATCTGTTCATGCCACAGTCAGGTACTGGTGATAGAAAAGCCCAAAAAGGCTTGTAGAAAAGAGACAAGCAGCAACCCACCAGGTAAGGAAAGACAGGAGTCCCCGGAACAGGAGAGGAGTGAAAATATTCTTTAGGCTTCCCAAAGCCATTGTTATTTGTACTACAGTTACTTTCATCTTTCCATCAGCAGGTGGAGATTCAGAATAAACTGAATTGGGAAGCAGATTGTTTTCTACTGGAGTGTCAGAATTCAGTTCCGGGTAGATGCCCCAAGAATAATTACCTGTTAAAAAGAAGTGAGTAATGGATTTTTGTAGAATTACATTTAAGTTCTGCTCTAATTGTATCACTCTATACATCATCTTAAATATGTTTCTACACAAACAAAAAGTTCATTCAGTTCATTCAAAATACTTTGAAAAAGATGAATATTTCAATGGAAATAAACAGCTTACTTTGTTGTATTACACATTTTTTTCAGAAATAAACGAATTAGCATATCATTGACAGATGTCAAAAGCTGGAAGAGAAGAGGACAGCTTAACAGCCACATATCAGAAAATTTTAAATGGCTGTAAACCACAACCTATTTCTGGATGACAAGTACCCAAATGATCTAACTCTCCACAGTAAACTGAAAATACAAAAGCCCTGTAGAGGACAGAACACACTTTCGTTCATCAAATTTTTGCCTACCTAGTGTTTTCAGAAGCAGAGTTGTGTGAAGGAGCATCACCAATGGTGCAACATACTGCAGTGCAATCACACAAAGATAATAGAATACCCGAGCCACCTGGGAAAATAAAAGTTATTGGTGAGTTCTGGGTGATCAGACCAACCCTTTATGAACACATTGAGGAAAAACAAGCAATTTATTAAAAAACAACGCTTATGCATAAATGCTGTCATAAAAGTTTTCTAGCTTATTTCAGTATGTGACATATTATCTTCAAAAGACCTAACAAAGAAATCCCTAGCTGATGAACTCCTGTTTCAGGATACATCAAATCCTGAGAGGGCACAATGAAAGGAAATAATTAAAAGCGTATGTTCTGTTAAAACTAACAGAAACAATTTTGCCTATGAGCACTGCATATTACTGTTCAAAGACTCCTATTTCAATATACAACAATCAAAACTAAATATATGGTTAATTTTTGAAGTCCCTAGTGATTTACAGACTAAATCCTGCTATACGAATGAAGTAGTAGTCACAGTCCAAGGCTTCATCAAAAGTAAATGAAAATTTGGTTATCATTGCAGTTCCTTTTCAAAAGCAAGTTCTTCTAGTTTTAAAAACAATGACAAGAGGACTTGTCATTAGTAGATGATCAATAACAAAGCATTTAAATGGAATTTCTTTCAGATATACATTATGGCTCTTTGAAACCCACTGAGGTTCTTCCTACACCCTGCTCCTTATTTCTTTAGATTGTTGCATTGCATATTTTATATAAGCTATTGACCTAAAAGACTAGATCAAATAAAGAAGGGAAAAAGTCATAAAATCAATAGCAAGCAATCAATGAAATAAAGCTAACTGGATTTTACAAAAGAATAGAATACAGGGTGGCAAAAAAGATGAAGGTAGACCTTACATTTTTGGAAACACATCAAAACCTCAAAGGGCTCAGAGATGAGCAAGCATCAAAAAACTAACATGAGAAGAAAATACAGTAAAACACTGACAGAAGAATCATGAGAAATATTGTAAGATATCTGATGGAATATGATAAAAAAAAAGTAACGATCAGTACTGTAAGACACGTAGAAAAGACTACTGGCAAGAATTACAGGAGAAGAGAAAGCAAACATGGCTAATAAAACAAGACAGAACTTTATTTAGTAGCCATGGGCTTCATAAAGAGAAGACACAGATGTATTGGATAAACAGACTTAAGAAACACCATGTACAGAAGACATTATTGTTTTGTGGATAGGACTAAAGCTCCCAAAACTAAAGCTGTGCATTCATGACAGCCTTCTGTCATACAGGTCTGTCATAACCAGTTGTTGCTACCTCTATTTCCTAACCTTTCCTCTGAAGACAAATACTGGTCACTTTGTTTGTAACTAAAAATCTGAAAAATTCCGTCTTCTTATGACGGTAGGATATTTGGTAGAGAAAAGGACAGGATTATAGGTAACAGTGACAACCCTAAAAAAACAGTCTTTGTCTTATGACATATTCCTGCTGGAATAAAACCCCAATTCAGCAAGATCATCAGGCAGCACTATCACGCAACACTAGAAATCTAAAGTTTACTTTGCAGGCAGCATGCAACAGCTTACAAATTCTACCTTCTTAATTCATTGATGGTTTATTTTATTATTTTTCTTTAAAAAATCCAATCTTTCCTATTACTTGCAACAGTATCAAGACAGGCAGTTTTGTAGCTAGGCTAGTACATTTCAGGGTGGCCTTACAGAACTGAAAGTGTCTTATTTAATCCTGAACTATAACTATCCTATCTTAAATTTTGCTGCAATTTAAAAAGCACAGTTTGAACTAGGTAACAGTATTTTGCCCTTCTATCTAAACCAGACTGTCCCCATCTTCCTCCCCTTATATTGTAGCAACAAATCGCCACACACTCTCTGCACTCACTCCCCAGTTAATTCTCATGCTGAACAGGAATACACCGAGAAGCAAAATGCTTGCCACAGTATTGTAAAGAACACTTCATGAAGAGGTATCTTCCAACAACGGATGAATAGGTAAAGACAACGTGTTTGCATAAAATAGATTACACATCTCTCCATATTTTGGTTTACAGAATTTCTCAGTAACAGTGTTTTTCTGATAGGAAACATAGTCTAGGCACCAGACCTAAAGCTGAATGAAAATTCCAAGGACAACACAACAAACAGGGAAAAACAGAATCTGATCAGAGCAATCTCTCCAAATATGTAACCGTAGTCCCACTATACTTACCATTTTTTGTAAATCAACTGTACTTATTCTGCCAGCTTCCTTTTTCATCTGATCCACGCTTTTCTGGGCTAGATTCAGATAGGCCTGCAAATGACTGCGCATCATAGCCAACCGCAGAGCACACAACAGGATTATAATCCACAACCTCACGGTGTCAAATGTATCTTCTGACATTCTGTAGATTAAAAAAAGGGTAATGCTGTTTTCCAAAGGTCGCCTACTGCTGCAGAGTTATTTGCTCGTATCTTCCATAAAGAAAGCTTCACGCATATTGTCAAAAATACTTAATGCAGAGTCCACAGTTATGAAGATCGTGTGCAAGTAATATTCACTCCCACCCCTGATTATCTCTTTACTGTCACTTCTTAGTAGCCCTTTTACAGCATTACATCCAAATTATTATCCATCTGTTTGTAAACAGTAACAGCTCTTAAGTGCTTGAATTTGAGTATGAAGACAGGATGCTAAAAGCAACTCTTTCAGGTAACCGCAGGCTTTGAGATGCACAGCTGTATACAGCAAGTGTGTACTTCAGATGCCTTAGATACCTTGTCAGAGTACAACCCCAGGTGGTATTTCAGCCCTATAAAGAACAACCCTTTACTCTACCAAAGAGATGTGAGAAGATGGCAGCTCTTTCAGAACCACCACCTTAGCATTCAACACCGTGACTCATTCTTCTAATACAACAGAAGCCTTTTAGAGCTCAGCTGTAACTTCCACAATACCTTTAATGAAGGATGCTATTCAATTTTTAGTCTTTCACGTTGCTGAAACTTTCACAGGGCACTACTTAGACTTATGGCTTTGTCCTCAAAACCCCAGAAAGAATTTTTAAAGGGAATCTTACAAAGGTATGCTCTCTTTGCCCAAAGGCGGGTTCATAATGTAGTCCTTAGTGATTGGTTTTACCCACAGAAGAACCATAACTAGAGGTGCCAAGAAGTTTATATGTAGCAACGTTCTGAAAGAAGAAAAAAAAAAGGGGGGGGGATGTTATTAAATGCAAACAATTACCATACTGTTGAAACCAGTGATACAGATTCACAAGGATTAATCCAAACTTTAATATAGATGGAAAAAGATAACTAATAAAATCACTTCTGTATATTTAGAAGTATGACTTACACTTCAAAAAAACAGTAATATTACATACTGTGAAATCACACTGACTGTGATTTTAAAAGTTCTCTTTGGAATACATTTTAGATATTCTAACAATCTAATCAAAAGAACTACATGCATTTTATTATACCACACTATAGTAAAAGTTGTTGAAAATTTCCATACAATAGCATAATGCCAAACTGCAGTAGCTATTAGTTTTAATCTAGACAGCCAACATCTCAGATGGATAATTATGAAAATATGCTGCTATATTAAGATTTTTTTTTGCTTTATTAAAAAGGCACTCAGATTAATTTCCATTATCTATGCAGACCAGGGGAAAAAGTTCTCAGAGGTCAGAATACCCAGCTTAATGAAGAATTTTCTTAGGAACCTTGACTAAATGAAAAAGTTCTCAGAGGTCAGAATACCCAGCTTAATGAAGAATTTTCTTAGGAACCTTGACTAAATGAAACTTGGTATTTACATTCAATTAAAGACACTCTTACAAGAAAAAAAAAAAGCTACTCCATTTTAGCAGCTCTGCATGAAACCACACTGTTAATGTAAAAGGAGTTCTTCGAGTACAAAAGAGACAATAGAATTTAAAACGTGAAAGTGGAGATTTTTTCTGGAGTTTTTCCTGAAATTAACCACCTTCCTTCATTCCACCCCTAGGAACAGTCTGAACCCCACTATACTGATCAGTTTGTGTTATCCAAATAAAACAAAAACGGTTATGAAACTGTTTACAGTGCTGTAAATCTGGTGTTTTTGTTAACGCAATGCTTCCTCACTAACAGAATTGGCTTGTCTGTAGAGCCATCTCCAAGGACAGTTCTATACTACAGAAAATATGAGATAATCCAAAGTTATTCTGAAAACACAAGACTATTGATTTCAAACAATCAAATTTCCTAAACCCGTTAAAATGTTTGTGTGTTTCAGAAGATGTCACCTCAGCATTTAAACCATTAGTTTCAGATGAAGAAATAAGCACTGAGAGTTATCCAGTGTTGCTAGGGAACTCAACAGCACCAAATAAGAGTCCAAAGCATTTCAGTAACTTGTGAAAGGATTTCACCTGAGCTTCTAGTTACTTAAGGCATCCCACTGGGTTAATGGATTGGAACGTGTCAAATGGTGGCATGAACCCTCATCTGTTTATCTGAGGGAGAAAAGCTGAAGGACTCTCAAAGTAGGCTCTGGAAAATGAGTGAATGTGTAGGAAAATGGTACAAACTGATTAGGACAATTCCAAAATATATACAGGGAAGCATATTGCTGCTAAACTAAAATCAAACTACTAAAATTAAAAGTGACATCGGATTATTTTTCTTCCGTTCTTCCCCAACATTTACTCCTTCTGTACATACAGAAGAATCATCTTAATCATTTTGACCATGCTGTTGAAGTAGCAGTTCACCATTTACATTTTTGGCGGATGGGAGTAACTGTTTTCTCTAAGTTTCACGTTCTGTAATTACAGCTTGTCCCCTATGTCTTCTTTTACAGAAGTATAAGCCTCTATTTTACTGCAGAAAAATGCATTGTTTTCCTGCACCTAAATTAGAGAGCTATGTATCAATGACATGTTATCCTCATTTACTATTCCCCTTTAGTCACTGTCAAACAACTGCAAACAGTCAATAATGATCTACCCACTGCTAAGAACACATTGCTAAGGGCAAATACTGATCTCTTCAGGCCCATTCGAAGCTATCTCTCAGTGATGCTTCTTTGTTTCTAATTGCATTACCTAATTACACTGATGTCTGACCAAGTTTTAATCCATTCAGTGGAGTGGTTTGTTTGTTTGTTTTATATTGTTCCACTTGAACAGACAAAGTATTGCTAGACTTTTGAAAATAATTTGCTTGGTGCTGCACAATGTTATCTTCAACAATCAGTTGAATATAATCCTGTCTTGTTAGACAAGATTTATTTTTCATGACCCCATACTAGTGATTATCAATTAACCTTTTAGTTGTTGATTAATGATGTCCTGTTTCAGATATTTCTGCCTAGAATCTCACGTCCACAGATCAAGGAAGACTTTGGAAAATTATAGCACAGTCATAGAAAAGGCACAAGAAATTTTAAAATATTTATACATGTAAAAATGAAAAACTAAGCAGTTTATTTAGCCGAAAAGAATAGATTAAGAGCTGACTTGGTCACAGCCTACACATAGACAGAAACTTAACAGCAGATAAAACAGAAGCCAACAGCCTGCAGTTCTAACTGGATGTATTCAAACTACAATAAGCTCAAATCTATCACAGGGTACTCAGTTAACAATTCACCAAGAGAGGAGGACCCACTTTAAACACGGATTAATTTCTTAAGCTGGGAATTTGTTGGAAAAAAAAAGATTTAAGTTTATGCATAAATAATTTTCATTTCAGAAAATATAATCGTTCTCTTAGCAGTGGCCAGACTAAATAATCACAATGCCCTATGCCACAGCTTCCATCCATGTCATTAACATCTATTATATATCAAAGCTCAAGATTTGTGAAAGGCATTTGGAGTTTTTCACTCAACCGGAGAATGCTAAAAAGATAGTTAAGTCTGAGAAAACACTTCATTACCAAACTCAAGAGCAGTTGAAAATTAAAATATTCCTTTAAACTGGTATTAAAGTCTGACCCTTATTAAATATCTGGGTCATCATAATGTAAGAAGCACAGAAATACCAGAAAAAATAAATTTTACTTTCATTTAAAGTTATAAAAATTTCAACAAATTTCTGTATGCTATTGTAATTTCAAAATTTATTAACAGAGTTTTCATTGAGATTTAGATTCTCTTTAAACATTTTTCCACTTTACTCCTTTTCTGAAGCTATTTTTTCTTTCAGGTTTTGGGGGCTTGTGTGTTTGTTTTGCCTCAGATCTTTCCTAAATTTATTAACAAAAGCATGATGCCATTCTATCTGGGGAGGGGTGTGAATGAAGAAAGTCTACAGCTGCATCCCTTCTTCCAGACATTTATCTGAACTTCCAAAGAGACATGATGGGGGAAAGGCATCAGTAAACAAACATTCCTGGTGGAGCTCTCACAGAAGGAAAGGAGAGGAATGATTCTGTAACTGGGACTCTAGTTATGAGGCAAAGAAGTTAAGACTGGCACAGCACAGGTTGACCAGAAAGAGGCAGGTGGCAAGTCTGCTGGAGATACAAGAAGCAGGCAGCAGCAGAAATCCTAGTCCCTACCTTCTTGTTGGAATAGCGTGGAATGTTTATTTTCAGACATTAAAGATTTAAGACTGAGTAGCATATACCTATGTGCATATATTTTCTCTTACTGTGTTATTTTTTCTGTTGCTAAATTCAGAGCATCCAGATGCATTTGAGCCAGTCGCAAGCCAGGGAATGTCAAAAAAGCACCAATAAGTGAACACAGAACAGCCAGGAACAATTTGAAGGTTAGTTTAGACACAGGACCCCTAAAAGAAAAGAAAGGAAATAAGCATTTTCTTGGGGAGGAAGTTGATGGGCGGGGTATCAGAGATTACTTTCAACTCAACAGTAACTAATATTTAATCAAAAAGTATTCTACAGTTTTACTCTAGAATCACTACAACCATTCAGGAACTAAAATCAAAAACAAGCAAGTCACCTGTTTAACTACTAAAGTGAATAGCAAACCTAAGCCACTTCCTACAAGATGTTAAATCTGTTAGTAGAGCAAAACAAAAAAAAGAGTAATTTTATATTGTAATTAACAACAAACTGTGTAAGCTACTGGAATGAATTCAGTGGTTATTTTTCTAACAGAGGAACATATATATTACAGGTTTAAATGATCAAAAACAAAATGAATACGTTTATGATATACTACCTGCATTCTGCTTTTATCCATTAAAAAGCTCTGTCAAAATTATTGCTGCAGTTTTCCACAAATTTATAAAAAACATACATGCGTCCAATTAACGTGTCTCTTCCAAGTGACTAATACTGTTTGTTTTAATGAATTATGCATTAAGTAGCAAGTACAGAAAAAAGTACCCAGGATGAAATGAATTATGGAATTAATAAACACTAGATTATACACAAAAAACAAGTGACATATAAATGCATTAAAGAGAAACAAAACCAATTCTACTTATCCATGTGAGTTTTAGATTGGTAGTTAGCCTACATCACTTAAACTACCAAGAGACACCATCGTGAACTCAATCACTGCTGTAAACAGCCAAAGCACTGCAAGAAGTTTAAAAAATAAATGAACACTAACAGGAAAATTAATACAGAAGTTAGAAAACTTGCAATAGCTTAGGAAAACCAGAGTGAAGAAAGGTTATGAAACACACAGGATTCAGTTAAGGGTTTTTCATTAGATTATTCGTATCTAGAAATGCTACCTTTTCTAAGTAGGCAAAATTTGAGACTTTTGTTCTTCAGAAATAAAGAAACCCCATAGTTCTGGCATGGTACTTGAGAACTTCCAAGCAAGAAATTCAAAGCTGAGCTCCCACAATAGTGACATACCCCATAAATGCATGGAGCTTGGAGTTAGAGCTGTTGTGCAAGAACTGTGTTGTAGCAGAAGTCCATTTTACAATACACAATAGCTGCCTGTAACAGCAACTGTATATAGAAGCAACATCACAAGCAACAACACCTTTCTGTGACAGTCTAAACAAAACTTGGATGTCCTATAGCAAGCAGATGTATTGGTGTAAGAGGAAAACACTATTATAACTTGAAAATGTGACTGAAAGACAAACTTTACTCCTAATGCCAGCTTTACTGCAAGCTCCATCTGAAGCTTTTGCACGCTTACTCTCTTGCATACCAGAGGAACAGCAAAAAGATGTTTATCTTCTGTTTTAACCAATCTTTGCAAAACTGGAAGGACTGTCTAAGAGTTACCTTGAAAAAAATGTTTACAGTTTTCATTTTTTTTCCTTACAAAGTATCAGTGTAGAAACTATGTCCAAATTAAAAAGAGAAAACGAAAATGCAACAAGATACTTATGAATACTAAGAGATAACTTTCACTAATAATTTTCACCTCTTCACATTTTTAGAGGGACTGTAAGCATGTACCAGAGCAAAGCATGTGAGACAAATGCTTGCTAAGAAAATCCAAGTGGTTCAGCTATAAATGTAAATATAATGTAAATCAATGTATCTCCAAAAACTTACTGTGATTCCAAACCCTGCTTTTCAAGAAACTGCATAGCACTTTCCGAGAAATTTGAGAATCCTGCAGAGACACATACATTATATGTAATTTATAACAATACAGACACAGAACCCCTTGAAATAAAACGCTACATAACAGAACATCTTTTGAAAAGTACTCATATGCTATCATAATTCTTTCAGTCTTTGAAAACATCTTTTAATTCATGGTCATGAAATGTACAAATATCAAAATCAACATTGACAAACTAAGTACTTGTTTTTTTTTTTTTAGTAGATCTTCACTTTACTATGCAAGGCAAAACAGGTCAAAAATAAGGCAAAGATAAGGAAACAACCTTGCCTGGAAGGTGAATATAAACAAACAACCCATTAATATCACAATATTTAAAACAAAACAGGAAAAACATACAGGATATCCTTAAGAGTATGTACTCCAAAGCAAGTGCATCACATATAGAGTTAATATTAACATAGGTGTTTCTCAAAAATTCCTAAGAGACTTGAAATCATTTTTCCAGTCATGCAATGAATAAGGCCATCACAAACACTAAAGAAAGGAGTTACCTGATTCCAGCCCAAACTCTAGATAGTTTTCTGTCACAATCAAAATTGCCATTGCCTTCACAAAGAAGAAAAAGCCAAAGGTGACGCAGACTGATCTTTCACCTCCTTCTTCCACTTTGAAATAATGGGTGGTCAATGAAAACAGTACCTTACTACACAAGAAAAAGGTCAAGGAAAATTAAGTTTGTAAAATAACTACATTTAAGAATTTTAGAAACCAAAACATATTTAAGAAACCAAAAATAAAACAATTGTTATCTTCAACGTAAAATATCAACTCAAATGAAAAGTATTCCTAACTACATAATTCAAGATTTAATACATGTCAATTTCAAAAATCAAAATCTTACTTCTGAATGCAACAACTGTAATCGCACGGAAGTGAATAAATATGTTTTTAACCAGAGATGAGCCACAGATATTCTTCCAGGACACACAACTCTACAGTGTACATGCAAACAGCAAGGAACAGGATGCTCCAACAAGCACTTCTACCAACAATGGGATAAAATTTCTCTCATTTCTAAAAGGAGAGAATTTCTACTCACGAGAAGTATGTGTTTGTCTTCTGCCTTACAACAAATCATGACAAGTGCCACAGGACTGCTGCTTATATTGTGAGATGACTTTTGCTAAGCAGAAAAAATATGAAAATATGACACTTGTGTTTCTCAACTTCCACATGCGTGTGAGATTTCTCAACTATCAAACACAATAAAATAACAGCATATTTAGTACTACATACAAAAGAAAAAACAATGCCGTTCTCGTTTTGAAAAAAAAAATCTAGCAAATCTGGTATGATATATTTAGTCTTTTCATGTAACCCCAGAGTCACAAATATTAACATCTAAGCCACCTGCTCTGTTATCAAACTGTTTTTAGTGTTTGTTGAGCTATGCATTTCTAAACATAATTAGCTCCAAAACAAAACAGAAGATAACTAAAATTTCTGTAGTGTACTGCCAACACTTATTACTACAAGCTAAAGCCCACTGTATTTTAATTTTTCTTCCCCCAAGTGACAGGTATTATCCAGTTCATGCTTAAATAAACTACTGAGAGATCACTCCAGACATTACCTCCTTAGGAAAAAAAAAAAAAAAAAAAAAAAGAAAAGCAAAAAAGAGACTTCGGTCTTTTCATATATTTTTTTTTTCCACTACACAATAACAATCATCTATATTTGCATTTCTTTAAATACTGGAAGTACTTTAAGATGTAGATTATATGAAAATACATTTTAGAGTTATCTATTCAATAAAACATTTAAACAGTCGTATCTCAAAAAAATAGGTAATTATGCAATATTGCACTTCATTAAACAGCACATATTTAACATGTATGCTGTTGTATTTCATTATTTCATTAATTATCTCAATATGCAATACTGCATATCTCAGCAGTATGAAATAATAAAATATAGCAATAAGCTCATATAAACAGTAAGTTGGCCTAAGCACAACATCTAACAACTCTTAAGTTCAGATTAATTAACTTAAGCTCCCTTCAAACTTTACTGGTATGGTATCTCATACCTAAGTCTAAAGGAAGACCTCATCCTAAAAAGAGATGCTTAATAGCTTACACAGACTGTTTTAGAAAGCTGTGTTTCTAACAGCGACCATTAAAAGAGTGTCAGGATGATTTTTAAATATAAGAGTTAGGCCAAGATAATTCACAACCTTGTAAACATTTTTTCCAAAATGCAACTTTGATATATTTCACCAAAAATAATTCTTAAACCAAATGCCTTTTTACAGGTAGGGATATCCAGCATAAATTGAAAATACACTTATTTCAAATCTCACAGTTATCCAAAGTACTTCATAAAGTTTGTGATAAAGAGTACTAACCTATAAACAGATTTTAAAACACCCTATTTCATGTTTTCAACTATGGGTTCTGCCTAAAGTATCTGGAAGAAAAAAAAAAAAGCATCCTGATAGTAAATTCCAATTCTACTGCAGATTCAGTTCCCTGTACGTAAAATTAAGGATTACGCAAATTAAGTGTGACTGAAACGCTCTGTTAGGCAACAGAGGTGATTATTCAGCTGTTTTAGGAACAGAGAAAATCAAAGAACTACAGAACAGAAATCTGAGTTCTATTTATGACTTCCTTTCAGTGCTTGCCCTATGCTTCAGGACCTACTGAAACAGTAATTCAGGAGAATACTGTGCTAAATTAAGAGATTCCTTCCCCCCCTCCAATTTCTTCATTTTGGTCACAAAAGAAAACATGCTTGTAGAACTGAAACATGTATTTTTTAGAAAAATAAATTTATCTTTTAAGTTGATAAAATTCTGGAATTTTCAAATGATACAGTCCACTGGTATTTATGCACATGGCTGTAGAGAAAAAGATCCACCTCCAGTTCCTAATAAAATTCATAAAATTGTTGGAGTCACAGGAGAAAAACAAACTTCTATATAATTTCTAACTGCATGTATACTGAAAAAAAATTATAGTTTCCAGAGGTTATTTCAAGGTCTGATGACTGAGTTTCTCTACATCAACCTTGAGTCAAGTTAAAAAAAGGCTGTTGCTTTCCTTTAATACGGCCACTGATACATTTTCCAAAAGAAGCCAGTCAGGTTTCCTAATTTATAAATGAAATCGGGTTACTTAAATGTTTTAAGATGAAAGGCAGTTTTGCAGCTGAGAAGTATCTCATTTATCCTATACCATATAAATTCTCCTAAATACCTTGCCCTTTCAAGGGAACGGGTTGAGTACAACACCTATTTAAAGTCTTACAACTGAATAATTTGACATCGTCAGTTGTTCTCAACCATGAATTTTAAACACTTGTACAAGTACAGCAATTTAAACACGGAATTATTAAGATGGACCATCTCTCAATCCTGTCTTACTCTACCCTCACCCACATTCTGTCACTAATGAAACAAACCCAACACTCTGCAAGTATGCTTGCTGCTTCTGCTGCATTAACAGTTGTGATCAATAATTCAGTTCACTAATTTTGAGTATTTCTTCTGACAAAAGCCACCTCTACAAATTTCAGAAAAATAGAAGTTGTTCTAGAATTAATTCCTGACGTCACATTGACTGCTCTCAGTTGAAAGTATGGGGGCTACCACATGATGATGGATCACTTCTGGTCCTAACATACCGAATTGCTAACTAAATAGTCATGTAAGTTTTAAAGGATTTTCAGCATAACAGGGGCCTGATGTAATAAAACAAGAATGAAACAGTCTTCTGAAATCTCTTCTCACTCACCTAGCTTCCAGCGATCACAATGGACTGTTTCATTAATACCTCTGTCTATCACTCTTTGCACCAACCCCCTTCAACCAAAAAGCTGTAATGCCAATAATATGCTATAACAACATGTTTATGGAGATGTTAACTCTAATACAAAGACAAGTTTAGACTGAGCTCCCTGGTACTGCAGTCTTCTGCATTGCCACTAACCCCTCAGACTGGACAGGATCACAATACTTTATCCCATCAGCCAGGAAACACACAGGTAATTAAGTCAAGCCCTTTTAGTATTAGGAAGCAGTGACTTTACAAGGATTTCTACACCACTACCTACTCTGTGAAGAAGCCTCCAATAAAAGCAAGGTTTGTTTTATGTCACAGGAAAGCAAACAAACAAAAAAAAAACAGTAAATAAAATTTGCACAGTGTTAGAAGACTAGTTCTAACCATTTGTTTCCTTTGTACAATTCATGAATAACTGTTCACGTACCTACCACTGGATACCAAATCACACCTTCTGTTGCATCAGCTCACAAACTATCCAAAAGGTAGACTTTTTTTTTTTTGAGGTGATTAATTAAAATTTCTACAATTCAGGCTCCACTGTTTGAACAACGCATTCAAAACAAAAGAGTAGCCTTGTATGCGAGTTTCTGATTTCCACGGATTTGTTTTGGTACTCTTGGTCCTACATACAAGGCCATTCTACTCCAGGCTTTCCCTGATTTGTCTATGTTTTCAGAAGTGCCACATGAATTTTAAACTTCAATTTCTCTAGCCTTTCTCTAACCCCAACAAACTACTAGAATTCCTTAAGAATTCTCTCCAAAGTATACTGTTAGCAAAAAAAAAAAAAAAAATTGCTTCTTAGCTAATACACGCCCAGGTACAATACTAAAAAATGAAGTTAACTGTTCAGTTTGTTAAATAGAATTCAGCTTCTAGCACATGAACTTTTGCTTTTAGTATTATTCTATCTGATCTTACAATTAAAAAAGTCTGAGTACTTCTATACATCATGCCACCAATACACACACTAAATTTAGTTTTCACCTAATACAATTGTCCTTTTATGCTGCAAAATGATTTCTTTCTGACAATGGACAAAAAATCACCCGTCCATTTCCACAGCAGACCTTAAATTTGAAATCCCACATATAATTATGGGATTTGATAATCTACTGGAAGATTTTTAGAATCGGAAATATGCTTCATACCAGTGTTTCAAAGAGAAACCACAGATTATTTGATAGTTGTCTTAAATTCTAACAAAAATTGCGCTACTTCCTCTCTGCCATACTTCCCTTTCAGTCACGTACAAAGGCTAGTGAGAAAACACAGGTAATGTGCTTCCACCACGCACTCTGTTACAATCTCCTTCAGGTCCAAATGCTCAATTAGATCTCAAATGCTTGGGACAGAATAGGACAAACCTGAAAATGTTGGTGTAGGCTCAATTTACGTGAAAACAGCAGGTCAGAAAGAAGCAATCAGAAAAAGACCCCAACAGCCACTTGCATGTTCAGATTACTGAAGCAGAAAGCTGCCATGCAACTTAATGTTTATAACTTTCTCCAACTGGTTTTTCTCTGAATGAATGACTAAATGAAAGCAGTGATTAGGACTGCATTGAAACACCACCGTAAGAATGAATGTTGCAGTCAACTTTCACACATAATCCATGGCAATATAAAATTCACAACTTCATGTCACGTACAGTTGCAATCACTGTAGTATTATTTAAGTTGGTTACACCCAAGATTTGAAAGACGAAGCAAATAGATCATTGCCACCAACAAAGTTAAGAGTGCTTGTCTTTAGTACCTGAAGTCTTCCATTAGTTCATTAACCTCCTCCTCATTCTCAAAATGGGAGTCAGAGATGTTGGCTTTCATTAATTATTTCTTAAGCAGCATCTGCCTCTGTCTCCCTCTGTCTCTCTCTTCCCCTCTGACTGTCTGCTGAGACTAAACTGTAATTCCTGACTTCAACCAACCAAACGAAAAAAGACTGCCTAATAACATAGCTAATATGTCATTAAAAGTTGCACAAGAGCCAGCAGAGACCTTCTCGTCAGTACCCAGCAGATCAGAAAACCACTTTTTGTACCATAGGTCTTTCCACTAACAAATAAGAGTCAATGGAGAAATACTTGGTCTGGACGCAAGCTACTGCCAAGTCACTTCTTTCCAGAATTTGTATCAACTCTGTCATCCAAGAAGTTCTTACTCATTACAAGGAAAATTCTGCATACCATTAATACTTCAGGTTAGTCAGAAAAGGAATGTCTGCCCTTATTGTAAAGGCAGCATCTATTTTAACAAATATCAAAAAGAGAGAAGTATTAAGCATATCCAGAACTGTCAGCCAGATATAACCAAGTTATATCTGAGAGTTACAACCAAGAGTTCAGGTTTTACATAAATAACACCACCAGCTACAGCTAACATAAGAAAAAAAAAAAGCGAGAAACAACAAAGAAATCACTGTAAGGCTCTGTGTTGAAAAGACATTTCCACAGAAGGATCGATTTTGAATATTCTACTGTTGTATCTAACTTGATACTTCAACCACTTGTCAGCTGTTGAGGGAACAAAGAAGTTGTACAAATTCATTTTCTAACTCGTCTCCGCATGACCTGCACTCCTCCAGGACCTTACTCAATTTCTTTGCTTCATCATCTCTCTCATCTTTAAAAGGCAACTTTCCTCCCCAAAGCCTGGCTTGTTCTGTGGAAAGCAGTTACTTACTGTGCAAGCATCCACATCTGATACTGCTTTATTCAGTAAAAACAAATGCAACAGTTGCTTCTTTTATGGCTTGATATTGCCTGTTTCCTAAAATACTCTCCTTTTGTTTCCCTTATTTCCAGAAGCAAGTGTAGCTTTCCCACAGATCACTGAAAACACAGTACCATCTCTGCTCCTACAGCTGCCTACACGTTCTATTTTCTATGGAATCTAAGAAATAAAAATCTAGAGTTATGCATTCATGCATGAAACTTTAAACTAAATGACTACATACATTATTTAGTTAAGGCAGTATCAGACTAAACATACCAGAAAAGTGGGCAGTAAATCACACGCTTCTTCAAAAATTATAAATACTATTTGTACAGAAATGCATTGTAAGGCTAGGCAAAACAATATATTTGTTAACATGTCTTGGGTTTACAACAGCCACATACTGCTTGAGAGTATGACTTTTATGTTAATGTACATGTATTTTTTCCATAAACAGTTTGGAATAAATGTTTACAAGCAGCTGGTACCACCATGTACAGAGAGTACGTACAGCATATACATTACCAGACGATAGCACTAGCTTATACAACCTTTTTTCCAAACGATAAATATTTATGTATTCTGCAAACCAATAGTTCAGAGCTTTCTATGAATTGCAAAACGATGTAAGCTATTTGGAACTGATAGAATGACTTAAGAAAACAGAAAAGGATACACTGCAAACGCCAAGACAAGCAGACACCACACTACACTGATATTCATTTCCTGTGAGGGCTTCACAATACTGTAATAGGCTTCAGTCACCACATACACAACTGTAGCTGCAACAGTAAAATCCACCAGCCACTGATACTCAGGAAAGTAATGCAATGCTGAAAAATACAAATTTGCAAATGTAATAAAAATGTGATATTTTTAATTTTAATTTTATTGACATAAACAGTGATGGTTAAAGTTTGTTTTCAAGTAATTGAGGTCTAGACAGATCCACATTATCAAAGTTGAGAGCATCAACAACAACAGTCACGTTTTCCATTCAACGATCTCTCCTCTTAACCTGAGCCTCTCTCTTTACCCCTCTTAATTGATACTGGGTTACTATTCAGCTATTTCTAAGCCTACAAGATTTTTACAATTTTATTATCCCAGCCTTTATATATTAACCTCATAATTTCAAAGAGCATACCTAATTCAGATCTCAACATCATAACAGAAAATGGCTCTCCGCTTAATTTTAGTTAGAGTTTCTATGTAAGGGTTATGATTCTCATGTTCAAGATTAAACGTTCACTGGCAACTGCTTAATGTATATATACATACTTCTTCACTCTCTTAAAAAAAAAAAAAGTAAAACACAGTTTGCTCAAGATACATCATGCCATCATTTCAAACAAAAAACAGTAACTGAAACTTCCAAGTACTTTCTTTTTAAAAAAAAAAAAGCTTTAAAAGAACTCTGCATTTCTGTCTGCATCTATTTGCTCTTACCTATAGTGTCCCTTTCAGTCACAGACTTTGTTTCCAGATGAAGATCAATGTCCTTTGGAATGGTTAGAGGTTTGTTTTCAATATGACCATTATATTTCCTAGAACAATAAATAAATAGATAAATAAAATATACACAGATAACACAGTATCAACTTTTTTTTTTTTTTACATAATGGCATTTCAAATTTAAGTCTGAAGACCATTCTTCCTTTAAATGCAAACATTTTTATCTACCTAGCTAAAAGCATTAATTCAACTTCAAATATGAAAACATCTCAAGAAACAGCAACACATGTCAATAATTACTAGCTTTATCTCTCAAGGCTCTGACATACTACTGTCATATACTGTCTCATACACACGTGGGTCTCAGTGGCTTCTATATGCGGGGTCCTGAGTATGTCATAGAACAAGACCTGGTGAGCATCATTTACTCCAGACTAATTTTCTCTAAAGGAAGCTTTCGCTGTTCAGACTGTCAGGGAGCTATAGAGTTGTCTAAGAAGTTATGCCAGTCTCAACAGTTTTGTGATCTGAGTACATCTACAGAGCAGAATATATTTATCCTGATAAACAAACACCCTGACGAAAACCAAAGCTAAATTAAGACTCCACAGTTGAGGTCCAGGCCAGGTTCCTCTCCACACCAAAATAAATAAATAAAACAAATTTCCCAAAATAGTATTAGGCCCATTGGGGCCTAATATAATATCAAGACTGTTGCCTAAACTGGGCTAACCTAGATCCTTGAAAGATGTATCTTACCAGCCATCAAGCAAAGTGAACTATAAGACAGTTTTATAATCTAAAAGGTCATGTACAGAAATACTATAGGCTTACTTAGACATCATCATTCCCCTCTTCTAGTTCCACTGAATCAGCTTTCAAATACGGTATTATCAAAAACGTCATATATAACATGATGTTTTGTTTCTCAAATTGCTAGTTAGAAGTAACAGTTTTAAAGAATCTTCCCTGCCCACACCCCCCCCCCCCCAAAGACAATAGACAAATAAAAACCAGAAAAGATATTTAGAGCACCAAGTGCATTTTTATCTGGAGTTCTGAAACTATATTAACATCATAAGCTTTAAAATAAGCCATACCACTACACTTTAAATTGAGGATGCTTGTAAAAGAGCTTGAAACAAGTTAAGTTACATAAAATGGGCTGAAAGATCATCACTAACCTAGGTAAAACTTACTTCATCACTATATATAAAAAAATAATTGAAGCAGATAAAAAATATTTTCCCAGGTTAAAAAAAAAAAAAAAAAAAACAACAACAAAGACCACAGACCTCAAAAAAAACCACAATGGCTAGAACAAAACAGCATTCTTTGAATGCTTTAGAACAGAATTCAGAATTCTTTAGAACAGCACCTCTGAAACCAGAAAAAAGGAGAGGTGGATTTTCCATAAAAAGAAGAGCTACTAGGATAAGCAAGAAAAAGAAAAATCAATCATGAACATACTTTTAAAGAATAAGATCCTCTCAGCTATCGTGTGAGCTGAGAATACAAGCAGAAGGCATCAATAAATACTATTTTTTCAGATGATACTGATATTACTATCACCCAAAGCACAGGAATTTTAATGGACAAACTGAAATATAAGGATGGAAATACAAAGCACTACTCAAAAATTTCCTGTACACAAGTCTAAACGAGAACTTGTAGCACTGCCCAGCTGCTTGAGTGCCCAAGCTTCTGCGTGCTTCCCTGCCCCCCGTTATACTCATGTTCTGCTACGTGCCCCCAGGAGTACCATCATCATGATGAAGATAAGCATTTGGATAACTGAAGTCATTTCAGATCAACTAAATTCCTACACTTTAGTCATCCCAAGGGATCCATAATCTAAGAGACACAGGACAAACCCAGGATGTCTAACAGCTTTAATTCTAAGTAATTCATAGTAGCTATGGACCTTTTCATTAGCCTAACAATTTAATACAACACAACTCTGAAACAAAAAATCCACCTAATATTCATCTGCTATGATAACCTATAGCATAATATTCTGAAATGTAATATGCATTGAGTAAAACAGACTAGTAAAATACAAGTTCAGACAACAGCTGTTTCCAAGGCTAATTTTCAAACAAGTTCCTTGGATCTCCTTTCACCATTTTTTTCTTATTACTTCAAACTGAAAAATTACTGAAGGAGCAGGCACTACATTTCACAAGACTAAAAGCTTGATGAAAAACATTCTTTAACCTGAAGAGACATGGAAAAAATCAAATAAATGTGTTATTTCTCCTGCTCTGTTTCACATGCCCTTGGTTCAAAAGAGCACTGCATTCCAGTTGGTGCAACCTAAAGAAGCCAATATCCAAGCCAATTCAATAGGAATAGTTCCTACTTTAACAGTAGGTCAGTAGTTCTCCAACAGCAGCAGCTTCTTTAGAGGGAACAGAGGTATATCCATTGACTGAAAAGTAAGGATATTTTCATTTTATAAAGGCAAAGCAATACAAGCAACATTTAAGCCTCTGTATTACCCTCCTGGTTCCTCTGAGGTTTCCTATCCACCTGTTAATAATGTTTACCTATTTATTACAAATGTATTTTCTTGGTTACATATTAATGTAGTAAGATAATTATGTCAATCATAGTAATTGACACCAACAAGATTTGACTGCCTAGACACAACGGTATAACATCATATTTGAAACATTATATGCAACAGCTTAATAGTTGAAAAAGGACTTAAAGTATGTATAGGTGGCTCATGATACAGGTTCCTATTATGTCTCACAGTAAATTTTCCAAAGATTATGAAGTTTAAACTTACATGAACTTGTCATGCTTTCACTCAGCAGAGCATGCAATTGCTCTGTTGAAAGTGAGAACACACGCACATGCTTTGCATGGAAGAAGACTGGCAACACTGAGGAAAGGCATTAGCAAAGTAAAATTATTTTGTAATGTGATTTTTGTTTAAGGCTCCTATTCGTGGACTTAAAAATGTAATTAGGAAGTATCACTGACTAAATGGACAATTATAGATTTTATTCACAATTCTATTCACTTTTTTTTTCTTCAACTTGTTAACAGAAAGTGGATAGATACAGTGAGGTTTTAAATTGAAGTTACCTAACACTAAGGTGACAACTTAGTTCTTTACCTCAAAACACAGCAAATAAAATTCCTAGCTATGTAACTTAAAAACTTTGAAATCGAAAAAAATTGCACAATTCATAGATTACAGGTGAACTTTGTGGATTAACACAGGTGTTAGGAATAGTAAGAGAGCAAATCATATTGGAATAAAAGACAAAGGACTACAGAAAACCTCCCGGATCACCAAAAAGAAAGACAGAACGTTTTTGTATTTTGTTGTTTGGTTTAAACATAGCCAATTCAGAAATTCTGCACCACAGCAAGCTCTAACGCACCAAGCTCCACTTCCTCCAACTGCGCTTGCTGCTGTTGCACTTTTGGTGAAGGTGTTCCAGATCCCCAAGACTGAACAGGAGAAACCTGTTTCCAGCGGAATTTGAAGGACAGCTCTGTCATCCCTAGCTTAAAAAAGCCAAGCTCTTTTAGCCTCCTCTTGTAGACCAGCTGTTTCCTGGATGATCCCCGCCACCCTGCAGTTCACCTGTTCAAGTCTGATTTCAGTTTTCTTGAAAATGAAATTGAAAATGAAAATGAATTAGAACTGTTCACAGTAATCCCGGTCAAGTTCTATAAAAGTGCCCTGTGCAAGAGGATTACTATTTCCCTCTCTCTTCTACTAGAAATACCTCGCCTAATACATCCGAGGAGTGCATTTACCTCTTTCATAGCTGTCTAAGAGTAGTGGCTCAGTATAATCCTGTGTTCAACTAGTACACTCAAATCTTTGTTCTTTTGCTTCAGCATGAAGAGCTCCAATCCTACAGAAGATTTCTTTCCTCAGTCTCCATGAAATGAATAGATTCATTAAAAAAGTCCTTGGCAAATTCACGAGCCACTTTTAAGGACTGAGATTTATCTAATCCTGCACAATTTGGACATGTTCAACTCCCTCTAAACTGAAAAAACAATTCAGTACAGAGCTGTGGAAATGTAAGCGTTGAAGTCATACGCAACACGAAGTTTTAGAGCCACAAAGTCATAAGATTGACAGCAAAGTTGTTTTATGGATGATATTAAAAAATGGGGGGGGGGGGGGGAGGAGGAAGGGAATGACAAATATTTACCTATCTTTTTTGCTCTTCCCTCTTTGTTTCCCTGCTAGAATCCGTAGCTCTTCTTCAGTAGGATGTTGATACCATCGTAAACTAATGAAAAAGAAAATCTCATGTAACGCAGCATCAGCATTAGCAATTTAGTGATTTAAAAAAAAAAAACTATGTATCAACACAGATCTATATGCATATTGAAACAACAGTCATTTGCAATACCTAAGCAAAATACCCTTTTAAGCATCAGCACTGTCTGAACCAAACAGCCACAGCTAAACTTCGGCACTCTTCAGGATGAGTCACTAATTACATAACATTAGAAAGCTTTACCATTATCCTTCACAGCATGCCCTTCACTTCTTAAAGTAAATAACTATTATCAGTCTTTCTTCTTACACAGACCAGATCGTAACATCTGTATTTCTGTCCTAAACAACACACCCCCTCTGATAACTTCAATCTAACCAGAAAAAGGAAGAAATGAACACCGTGGCTTACAAAAGCACAGATACTTATAAATTAAAAGTATATAACTGCAGCCTAGAAAGATATTTGCATGTTCTATTATTTCATTTATGGATTCACACTAAAGTGTTACTTAAAAAAACAAAAATCACTAATTTTCATGTAGCCGAGCTTTAAGATTCTCCCCTTTCACGAGTCGATGCACTATCCACTTATTTAAAAGGCAAGTGGTGGCAAGGGAGTTCTGAAGCGAGAAAAGAGAAATGGTTCAGTCTCAAAGGTTTATCCTTCTTCCTATGCAAGAACCACGGTAGCTGAAATAAGGTCTTTCCCATGTGGCAAAAGTGGGCTGCCCTTCACATTTAGGAAGACTGTCACTCTGATTTCCATGCTGAAATGCTAAGGCAGAGGAGCCCAACAACAAACAGCAACAGACTTGGAAAATTTATCCAAATATATGTGGAAGTCCTTTTGTGGAGAAAGCCACTATTTTGTGTTACAGGTTAACACAGGGTAATAATCAGAAACAGCCATAACCATCATTATTACTCTGGTTAAAAAAAGCTCATCGAGTAGGACCACTCAAATCTACATCAGTGAATTTGAGATTATTATAGCCAAAATTCTTTACCTGTTTAGTATACTAACACAAATCAAGGATACTTAAACAACAACTTGGTCTTAATTACACTACAAAATTGTGTTCCAAGTGATTCATAATTACAACTAACAGGATACAAGAGGGTTCTTTTACTAAATAAACCTTACAGCCTTCAATTTAAAATGTTAAAACCAAAAGATTTCAAACATTTTCATAAAGGTAGAGCTGAAAAAATATTTAGTTTGTATTTGCTTTAGCTTATGCACGTTTAAAGCTGAGACAACCCTGTAGCTTTGATAGATTCAAATTAATCTCAATAGCAAGACCAGCACAGATATGCCCTAGTTAATTCGAATACTGTCATTAATAAATGCAGAACAGTACACCATTTTTCTCCTGTCATCCTACAGTGGCTTGGAAATAGAAGGACAGAAGAGGTTGAGCAACCTAAAAGCAACATTTTGGTAGAGACAGTTTTACTAGTTAAAAATGCAAAGGCCTATGGAGATACTTGGGCCGCAAATTCATTTACTTAATAAATGTGAATATTCATATTCTGTTGAAGCTCTGAAAGCAGCATCATTTGAAAAAGTTTGCATTCCTTTTCAAATATAAGTAAATGGTTTTTCAACAGTCAATACTTGTTCACCCTGCAACAGAATAGATTACTTTGTATCCACCCTAAGAACTCTTAGATTTTGAAATGCCTTTCTTTCTTTTAATGGACTTTGAATGCACACATGCAGGCACCTTGAAACCAACTTTTCTTAGACAACTTAGAGATGCTGGCTTTACTGGTAATGTGTTTAACCTCCCTCCCCTTTGGTGAGAGCTCTCTCTTGTAGGTATTTCTGATGACTTCACTTAGAAAAGCCTCCCACCTCTTTGGAAGAAAAATGTTTAGGCCAAATAACTTAAACCACAGATTAGCTGAAATATATTGACAAGAGGAAGGAGGAAAAGGTGGTAACATTTCCTAGGAAAGCTGGACTGCAGCGTGTGTGGTGTACATATACATGTGTATAACACTCTCCACCGCCCCACTAACACAGGTCTGTCAAAGAAAACACTTGTTTGCAAATGTACAACTCTAAGGAAAATATGTTAACATAAACTTGTCAGCTAAAGTAAGAAAATAACTATTTTTCTTTCTGACAGTTAAATTCAGATTCCTGTTTCAGCAAAGCTTCCGGCTTGTTTTCATTTCTAGAAAACAGAAGTATTTCTGTCTCTTCACATAGTTCTTGTATTCCGAGGGTTATTCACAATGACTGAAACTACAATGCACTAAAATAGTTACCAGATAAATAAAGCACTGAAAAGCAACAATGAGATCTGCAAGGTTACTAGCATGAAAAGCAATAACAATACTCCCATTGACTTCAGTGGGAGCACAAGTACAAAAAACTTGCTTTATGTACTTATCAATCTGTAGGTGTGCAAAGAAAGAGAAAAGGATGACAAAACATATTTGAACAGCAAACCTTTCCCTTTCACTGGCACAAGGTATGCCTTAGAACAAGGATCCAGAAACTGAAAATTCCAGAAGAATGAAGAACAAGGGCTTAATATTGAACAAGTCTTTAAAAAAAAAAAGACAAATGTATAACCTCTTAAATCAAAATTTAAACAAATGTTTTAAATATCACATTAAAGTAGAAAATATTGTTTGAATTATCATTGATAAAAACACTAGAGTAGTACCACACCATAAAAAACAAAGGTTGCAGTTTCACATTTACTAAAAATTTTCAAGAGTTCACTAACAATGTAATACTTCAACAATGAAACTTCTCATAACAATTAAGAGTATGATTCCTCTTTGTATCATCTGCCTGCCCACAAATCTGTTTTCCATTCCAACTAACAAGTAATACTTAATTAACATTTAAACAAGAGTCATTTTTCATTGGCCATTATTTCAGTGTTGAAAAGAGAAAAATTAAAAAGAATAAAACACTGCTAATTCCAAGATGCAGAGGTAAAAAGGTAGTGGAAAATTGCACAAGACCAGTTAAGAATCCTGTGGAGCACATTATTATTCAAGGATATTCCTTCAGAACTCAAAGAGCAGAGATTTTGTGTTCTCAAAATTTTAACCATTATGAAAGACAGCATACTACCTTCTAATCATACAAAGTGTTTTTCTTCCCAGAAGAAAAAAAAAAACAAACTTTTTTTTTCATTTTTATTTTTTAATATTTAAGATACTGATTTATATTCAAAACAGCAGCTGCTTTTAGTTATTATGGATACAAACACACAGGGAATGCTCCCCTTGCAACTCATTATATCTGTTTGATCTATTGTTATGAAAGTACTATACTGAAATTGATACTAATCCTGTCCTATGAAGTATTAAAAAAACAGGATTCTTAATAAATGCCTACACACTCTGTATATCAGCAGGTGCATTGTTAAGAATATATTCTTTAGAGCTCTGTATATAGTTTAGCTTTTCAATATTAAAGTATGCAGCTTTTGTCTTTAATAATGTAGAAGCTGGACAACAGCTAACTTTATGGCTGATACAATTAATAGCACAAACAAGACTCCATTTCCAGCAGCACTGCTGTTATACCTTGAACCTGTAAGTCAGGTGTCACAGTGCTGTGTAAATAAAGTTCAAGAACAGTGGATTGCTTTCTTGGAAAGTAATTAAACTAAATTGGTATGTTCTACTGTTTCTACTCTGATGCATAATTGTTTTATCATATTCACAAGCAGTGTAGCAACTGTGTGTTTTTTTTTTAATCTTACCTGCCACTGCAGAGAAGCCAACGAGCAAGAGAATAATGAGGTATGATCTTCTGTATGACACTAGCCATTACCATGGTCACCACCAACTGTACACCTATCACACCCTGTAGAGGAATAAGTCAAACAACAAGTCAGTATGTGTTTTTAAAAAGTGCTGATGAACCTTTTTGTTTGTTTTTACATATTGAAAGCACCTTCATATCACACGGATAACATTTTTTCATTTCTTTTTAAACTAGACAAGAAAAAAAAAAATATGCTGTATCAGTTTTCAATAAATCACCTGGACCTTGCCATCATCAGTTACGTGTATCACCTAAAAGAAGAGGTGTTGGTGGATCTCAAGGCTAGTAGCATCAGCAACTCTCTGACAGATGATGCTGTGTGCACCAGAGCGCCTCTGCTCACCAGGTTGTGAAGCTACATCTTGACATGGCACTCCACGGTACGCCACACCTCAATGTTACACCACCGACTATGACTATAATCTTGCTTTTTGTGGTCATTTCAGTTCTGGCATGATTTAAGAGCTGACACCAAACAAACCCACTGGAGTTAAGAATTTACAACATCTATGTCTCGAAATGTCAACCTTCTATTAGTACAGAGCATTTGGCTCCTTACTGAAATAAAGGAACATACGGTGAAGGGAGGGGAGGGTGCACAGGAATGGAGGTAACTTCACTTTATCACCCAAATCTTGATCAAGATTTGGCAATTGAGCAGGGCCAGCAGTACTCTCACCCCTCATCACTCAGCAAGCTTTAATTCTGACTGTTAGCTCTTGCTTGTTTCTTGTTGCTTTATTAAGCAACGTTAAACTTCTCAAGCTAAATAACAATGAATGCAACATTGCATCACATTACTTTAATCCTGCACATGAAATTCTATCAATTAATACCATGTTAAAAACATGAAGTATGTACATTTTATTTTCTCGTATTTCCAAGACTTTCAAACTTAACATATAACAAGCAATAGAAGAAGAAAAACTATCCAACCGATATGAGGAAAGTTCACCAAAACATGGCACTGAAAAGACACAAAGGATCAGCCAAATTAGATATTCCCACCCTTTCAAACTATTTTTGGGAATACTTTCCTGTGAAACGGAGTATATGTACATTTTCAATTAGCACACAAAATACTACATTTAAGAAATGGTATGTACATGTTTACCTTTAAATTCATTCTTAGACATCACGTTTTGGATATTGCTAGTTACTAACAATGCCTTGAAGAGAAAATATTTCTGTCTGCAGTTGTACAAGCTGGGAATTACACTTCAGTCGCTCTGTATTGACGTAATGTGTAATAGAAGGTCAAGAGGTAAAAATATTTCTATATACAGAAGCAGTATGCCATTAACCAGTGGCAAAGAAGTCATAGACGGGCTCACCTTTTTTTTTTAATCTTTTTTCTTCTTCTTCTTTTAATGTTTAAATGGAATATTCTGTATTGTGCACGTTGCCTCTTGTCCTTTCACGGAGCACCACTCTTAAAAAGCCTGGCTCCATCTTGCTAATTCCCCACCCCAGCTCCCATCAGGTATTTATACCCCAGGACAAAATCCCTCCCTAGCTTTCACCAGGCTGAACGGTCTCAGCTCTTTTAATATTATATATAAAGCCCCTTTTGATATTTCAGAGTCTCCTTGTTGCAGCCTCATTTGAAAGAGTAGGATTGAGTAGTAGTCCTCACGAGGCTTGGTAGCCTCTTCATGATATCACAAATGTGAGCCCACAGCAGGCAGCAAACCTCGCTAGAGATTGTCCAGACAGCAAATGGGCGCATCAGAGCCTCTGAGCAAGTAATCTCCAGTTATGAAAACCCTTTGCATTTTTTTGGTGATACTGGTCCTAATACAGGTGGTTGGTTGGACCTACTTTGTAGATGACCTGGCCCCAATTCCACCTCTTGCATACTTCCCATGTTTGAGTTTTGCAATGAGCTGTATGTTCACCCGCATGTATCACGTCCTGCATATCATCATCTATTGTTCTTGAGCTTGAAAGAGGTGATCCCTGAAAGTCAACCAGCTTTCACAGACCCCTCTTCTCTCCAAGACCATGCTCCACAGGATTCTTCCAGCTGAGGCCTGAACAAGCCAGAGTCTGCTGTCCTGAAGACTAGTTGTGAACCTGCTATTTGCCTTGTTTCCTTCTCCCAGGATCCTCAAGTCTACCATCTGAAGGTTACTGCAACAAAGGCTGCACCGGCGTTCACATCACTGACCAGTTCTTCCTTGTTTGCAAGTCTGAGGTCCAACAGAGCACCCTTCCTCAACACCTTCTCAGTCACCTGTGTTAGGAAATTGCCATCAACGCACAGCAAACACCTCCTGGATTGTTTGTATCCTCCTGTGTTCTTCAGCAGATGTTGGTGTGGTTGAAGTACCCTGTGAGAACCAGTGCCAGTCACATGAGGATTCTTCCAGCTGTCTGCAGACGGGCTTATCTTCTACACCTTTGTGAATAAGACGTTTGTGTATAGCAGACACTTACACCACGCATATTGCTCAGCCCTAATACAACTCACCCATAAGCTCTCAGACAGTTCACTCCTCATCCCATGGTACACCTCCATGCATCCCTGCTGCTCTCAAGCAGTAAGTCTCCCTCATATCCCAATGAAATCACAGCCACACCAACCCCCCATGTCCCCTTTGTTCCCCATGCTGCAGGCGTTACTGTACAGTCACATTAGAAATGCACCAATTGTGCTAATTGCCCAGAAGAGGTATGAGAGCTTCTCCCCCTTAATGCTGACCTCGTTATTTGTGCGCAGGTATTTCCTTATTTATGTTTATACATCAGTGGGCCCCATTCTGCCCTGATCAGTTGTTTTCAAAGACTTTCAGACCACCACATTCTCCTCTTGATTTGTGAGTCACCACCTCTTTCCTCCATCACTGCTCATCTAAAGCTCTCCTCACCCGGTTCGCCATCCTGTTAGCAGAGATGCTTTTTACCCCCAGTTGATCAGGTGGATGCCGTCCCCTCCTCACGGTCTTCAATCTTCAGACAGGAGTCATAAAAGTCTTCAGCATGGTCATGAAAGTCAGGTCCCTGCCACAGACACCTGCTACACAACTAGCGGTTAACATAATTTTTGTTTAAATAAATCACAAATTGTGTTGTCAATTCTGCTTTTATGAAAATCATAGATCAGTTGTTATAGGCGATGTCCAGTATCATCTTTAATGAAACAGGACTGAAGAAGATCAAGATAGCATAAACTACCTTTTTCCATTTGCAATCACTTAGAATAAACTTTATCAAACATTTCATAATGAGGTTTCAAGTACCACTTAGAAGTATTTCCTACTTCGCTGTAACTTGAAATAAGATGTCTGGGTTTTCCTCAGCTATCAAAAGTTCCTTCAGTACTCAAGCCTCTCTTGCACTCTTGAAGTTTCAACCGCTCCTTTACATTACTCTCATCAACTCTCTGACGTACTTCAGAAGACCTTACTTTTGCTTATGATCCAGCTTAGTCCTGAAATCTCTATGTATTATTTTAAACTCTGCATTTTTATTACGGATTCTTGGCGTCTTGAAGTCACGCAACTAAAATAACTCAAAACCACTCCCTACCTAAGGGGATGTATACCTAAAATGAAAGGAAATGCTATTAAAACAAGCCGTCTGCATAATATAATTGATATGTTTCAATTACTATATTGCTCATCAACTACATACCCTTTTTACAAAAACCTGTTTACAAAACCATACTTGTTTACAATACAAGTATGTTTACATACTTGTCTAAACTTGTCTACAAAACCATACATTTCTAAAACCAAGTGTTTATTCTGACCATCTTAGGATAAGCCTAACCATTTCTCACATTCAAATAATGGGACAGGAACACCACTGTCCCTTGACCTAGCTTGTTTGCTGAAGTCTTCAACTAAAGGCAACTAAGAGGAGAGAAAACGATGCAAATCAAGGCAGTTGTTTAAAAAAAAAAAAAAGTAGGAGGTCCACTAGCTGAGCTAAAATGTTTACAATGCAACAGACTATTTAGAAGTGCCCCTAGAGAAACCCATTTCTTTACTCGAGTGAAGGCTGCAAGTTGTAACTGATCCCATTAGGATCATTCTGTCTTAAGCAACTGAATGACTCTCTGCATCCTCCTCGCTCCCTTTCAGCAGGAATTCACCATGCTCATTCCCACAAAGGTTGCTCCTGTGTTCCTTAAAAACAGACACACCCACAAAAATATTTCAGCTCCCAACTGGAAACAACCTAGCAGGTTTTTAGGAATGAAAAAAAAACAAAACACATAACAGCAGCAACAATACTGCTAATTTCGATTTTAAGTTAAACTTTGAGACAGGTATTGCCTTCTGGTATCTTTCTACATTTCAAGCAGTTAATAATGGATATACTCACTCGTGCAATCAGTGCACTTTTCTCTTGATTTATGAATGTTTGTAATCAACCAAAAGCAGTAGGTTACCAGAGAGAAGCTGTCACATGAAGTTAAAAAAATGTGAGTGGGCACTATGCCCACTCAAAATAACACGTGCAAAGCACAACATTGTGCCAACTCTTCTACCTGCACATACTTACAAACTACTTATTTATACGTGTACTAGTACACGTGTAGTCTCTAGAAAAACCCACACCATCCCAAACCATCTCAAAATTGCAACATGAGGTCACAGCACTTTTTCCTCACAGAAAACCACAAAATAGAGAGTTCATTCCAATTTGGGCCCTGTCTAGAAAAAATCTCACACATGCTTTTAAGTCTTCTTATTACCACTAATATCAGTTTAAATACAGAGCCACTCATTTCAGGAATATAAATGCAGATTAGGTATTGGTGGGAACCAATACCTTATCCTCTGTTGACACACTTTAAATTAGAGGAAACAGAATTTAGCATTTTGCCAGAAATCCACAACTTAAAAAAAAGAAATCTAGCCCTACTTAACAGAATATGACAAATATTTGAAGGAGATGTTGTTCAAGGACAAAGCAATTTTACAAGAAAAAGTCTTTCATAAAAGGCATCTTAGAGATGAGGAACTGTTGCACAGATTAAGTAAACTGTACAAAGTTACAGAACAGTTTGTGGAAAATGGAAGAATTTGAGCTCATCTCCTACGACTGCAGCATCCTCTGATTCCACATAGATCCATGTCCCTGCCATGATCCAGCTCTGCAGCCTGGAATTTGAAAGCCAAATTCAAGACACTGGAGGTATAAATCAGTATCTTGCTGATCAGAGAAGCGTTTCTGTCAATGTGAACAGGGCTGAGAAGCACTCAGCCCAAAGGAACGACCGTCCAGTTTCTCTGCAAAATAGAGGCTGGCAAGCAACCCCGGGGTCAAAGATGAGACTGAAACAGAACAACCAGGGACTACAATGTTTAATAAATTTTAGAGTTGCTGAAATTCTGTTTCAGAGGAAGATCTTTGGTCAGAGGTGTTTTAAAACTCTCAAGCACTGAATTCCAGGACCTTGAAAGAAGTATGGAATTATTTCTTTTGCTTGTGCAACATAGCACACATTTTACAAGACGTTTTTAATAAAACATAACAGAGAATGCCAAAGTGGTCTACAAGAGAGGTGTTAACAGTTGCATTAGAAGGTAAAATAGCCAGGCTCTTAAAGCCTTCAGAAATGATGATAAGCCCAAAAGGCAATATGGCAAGTTTGAATAAAGTATAACCTAGACTTTGGCCTTCACAGTCTACACCTCTAACACCATGTAAGTGGAGATGTTGTTGGTGATAACTAGGAGAACAAAAGGTAAGAAAAAGTAATTATGATAACGTTACAATACTCTTATCTACAAGAGATGTGTACTTATAATACAACTATGACTGTCTCGTAATAGTACCAAAAGAAAAAAAAACCAAACATTTATAAAAGTAGTACTTCTAAAGGACGTTTTTCTATTCATCATGAACTTATTTACAGAACATGCAAAACAAAGATAACCGAGGTTTATGCCAAGGCATGGCTTCAGCCTCATTTTGACCTTGCTCAAGGTTATTCTTGTAGCACCATGTCAGGGTTTTACCTCATCTTCTGCCCTCCAAGGTTTTGTCTCACCACACACCAGTATATTACTAATTCAGTGCCCAGCTTTACTCAGGACTTTAAAATTACTTGTCTGCAACAACATCCAACTCCAGCCCTGCACAGGGGCCTGGGTCTGAAGCCAAGAGCTGCACACAGCATGGGGACTGCTCAGAAGGGTGTACCAGCAACACCACTGCACGCCCGAGAGCGCGGCCAGGAGCATCCAATCCACAGCTTCACGTTCAGAAACACAGCGTCGACACTTATTTTTTGAAGTGCAAGTCTTGCAAGAGCAAGATTTTTACACGAGTGCACTGCAGTATCCTACAGATGTTAATGCAGGGCATAGCAAATTCTCTCCATGGCAGCACACAAACGTACTTGAAAATTCATGACCTTTTTGGCAAGATGTGGAAAAGCTTTTAAAGTAGTAGCAACCCGCAAGATTTCTAGGATATAGCCAATACTCCTCTCTTACAGAAATCCAAAAGCGTGATGGTATTTGTGACGCCTTAGAGCTGAATACAATATATTTGAAATGCCATTTAATCAATGGCACATTGTGGCTCTTACTCTTAGATCAGACTTTTCCACAGGCAGAGTTTTCTCTCTATGTACATATACATGCTGAAGCTTGTATAAGCAGAACAGTGCTTTGCAGAAACGCAAATGCAATTCAAGATTGCTTGTTAAGTATCATAAAATACTATATGGGATGGTCAAAGAAAACTGAGCTCACTGTGCAAAGTCTTAAAATGTATGCTTCCTATGAAAAAGAGTACTTTTACAAAATGCCTGTAAGCCAGACTGATATTTTATACAGGTGGTACTCTGAGACAGTGAATATCTTACCATCTGTAAATATCAAAAACGCATAAAGCTGATTTTAGGAAAGACATCTACATTGAGACATCTCCTTAAAATTTGGATTTTTTCTTTGTTTTACGACCAGAATTTCCTGAATTTGTATTTTCCTACTCTTTCTGCTGTTTGCAACATAGCAGAAAGGTACAGAATATCAAACAGTGTGAAACAAGACGTGAGGAATTCCAGACTACCACCAAACCGCTCACCTCCATGGGTCTTTCCCACCCAAGAGGTCAAGTCTGCCTTGACCAGTGTCTTTCCCCGCGTTCAAAGGAGAGTCACAAACAGGCAGATGGAAGCAGTCAACAGCAGCATGACTGCCTTTGCATCAAGATGTATTTTCCCACCAACCAATTCTGTTTTGTTCTCAGTGGAACAAGAAGCACGAGTACCATCTAAGCATCATGATTACAGAACCAGCAAATATCAGGCAAGTCAAGTTACTGCTGTAGAAATCTCATGACCAGAACCAAGGCAACTTTTAAAGTCATAAAATTATCATTATTACTGCAGCAACTGATAGAGAACATCCCTTAGCCAGAACACTGAAAATTGATCTACTACAATGGAAAAAAAAAAAATCCAAGGTTAGATCATATTGCAACTAACAGATTTTTAAAATCTAGTTTACCCATATTTCCCTAATCAAAACACAAGCTGGAAACTCGGAAAATCTCTCCCCAAAACATTAGTTTTTTTAAATTGAAAGCTTTGCCATTACAAGAATCATTCCAAAAACAAAAAGTTTAAAGACTCTAATACTGAGCACTCCAAACACTATGACCTCATGGTATTAAATGTTTATGTAAATTTTATATTTAAATGTTAAATGTAAACATCTTAAATGTTTGTGCAGAACTGAAAGTTGTGAGCCTGTGCAACAGGCATTACAGCTGCAAAGGTGAGTGTGGGTGGCCACAACTCAGAGCAGTGTTTTCCAATTGTTTCAGTGACTTAATTTGCACGCCCACTGATGCAAAAGAAACTGTTGCACGTTTCATTCTACCACTGACTTGGTGCTGGAGAATGCAGCTTACAGACAGCCTACAAGTGCACTATGAAAAAACGTTTTTTCATGTATGCCATGGAACCACGGCCAAGGACCATTTGTCCTCACTGCCAGCAACTAGCAAAGAAAACTGGAACTGACTTCTCAAGCCCATCGGAAAACAGAAAAAAGCACCCCATTTATTAAAATAAGGGCCTACATTGAAAGGAAAAGGGATATTTGTTTAGAGCTTTCCAAAATTATCTTGAAATGCAGTGATAGATGGGTGGAATACTGCAAATAACAGGAATTATTTCAATGCCTTGATATTCAGTACTCTAATCTCTGCAGGAAAGAAATAAAAAGAAAGGAAGAAAAGATGCAAGGAGGTGAAGAGCTACCCTTCCTTTCACATAATGTACATAATCAAGAAACATATATAAGTAGTATTAATTAAATATCTGAATATTAGCAGAATTGAATAGCTTTTTTTTTTTTTTTTAACTTAGGTAGATTTTACCCCCTATCTACCTACAGACCCGCACACAGGGCTCAAGGTCTCCGCACAGCCTCCCGAGGACGCGCAGAGCCCTCGGGACCGCGCTAATCAATTAATTAGCCAATTAACAACCCCCCCCCAGCCGCTCACCATGCTGCTCCCGCCCGCCGCCGCCGCCGCCGCTCCAGCCGCCCGGCCCGGCCCCGCTCGCAGCGCATAAATCCGCCCCGCTCCTATCGGCCCCGCTCCGTCCGGCCCCGCTCGGCTCCCGTGGGCCCGGCGCGGCCCGGCCCGGCCCCGCTCCGCCCCGCCAGGCCCCGCGCCGGCTGCCGACCGCCGAGGTCACCGCAGGACCCCTCCGCCGCCAGGACCCCGCCCCGCTGAGGGCTGCCCGCCGCGATGCCTGAGCAGAAAGGGATGCGGAGACGGCAGGCGGCGCAGATCCGAGCGCTCCGCGCGTCGTCTCGTTGGATGCTTGGCGAGGGGATGCGAGGCGAGCCGCTCGGCGGTGCGCGCAGCGGGCACCGAGCCGGACGCACGGCCCGACAGGCGCGGGGGGCAGCCGGAGCCGTGTGAGGGGAGCAGGGCGGTGCGGAGAGGGCCGGTGCGGCGCCTTGACGCATGCGTACTACTCACCGCCCGGCGCGGCGCACAGACGCGCATGCGCGTAGCGCCGGTGGCCTTGGAGGCACACGCGCCCCCTCTGCGCACGGCCTCTAACGGCCGCTGGCGGCGCTGTGGGGCGGCAGCTGCGACCCGTAACGTCTCTGAGGGACAGCGGGAGGCTGGTGCGTGACAGGGGTAGTGATACACCCACTCAATACCATGCTCTTTGGCCCGAGTGTCGCTGAGGTTGTTTGAGATACTCAGTTCTTTTTCTGGGGTGCCATGTCGCCATAGGACTTGTTTTTCAAAGCCCATGATTGTGTTCCTGGCAGTGGCATGGGGCAAAGGATATGTTTCCAGTCATCCCAAGGTCGCTTCTACCATTGCAAGTATGAGGTTCTTGCCGTCGTGGGTGTGAGGGACAGTGGGGGCCAGCAGGACGCGGGGATGGCACCAGGAAAAGGGAGAGAAGGCAGCAGCATGCATGTGGCTGTGCCAGCTCTCATCTGAGTCACACTTTTGAGTCACGGACTTTTTCTGTGCTATAGTCATATATTTTGTTGTTCTTTGATTTAAGATCACCAGGAGCCCTGCTAGAGGTGCCGGGGGGGCGGCCTCTTGCAGGGCTGGGGGGAGTCCTGGGCACTGCCTGCCCGGGTGCGCTTCCTGGGGCGCCGGGACCCCCAGGATGAGTGGCCAGGAGTGGAGGAGTTGCGCCTGCAGCCCCGGGCAGAGGGACCTGCTGCTGCCTCCTGCCCCAGCTCTTCACGGGGCTCTTCCTGCTCCTGGGGGTTGGCTGCAGCTGGGACTTCACCAGGACCCCCACGCTGGAAAGCGCTGGATGTGCTGGGCAGCTCCTCCATGTCAGGGCCTGTGTTGCTGTTGGAGGGCGCGGGGCTGGTGCTGATGGTTCCCTGCATGGAGGCAGTGGGACCAGAAGCAGCTGCAGGGCTGTCCTCCTGCGCCCTGGCAGTGCGGCCACTCTCGAGGCCCAGCAGCCTCTGTGCCTCCTCTCCGCAGAGGCCCACGATGGCATTGACGAGCCCGTTGATGAGTGGCACGGTGAGGGGCCCCATGCCGGGTTGTGTGTGATGAATCAAGGCGTCCCTGTCCAGCCCCATCACACACAGGGAGTGTAGGAGGAAGCTCTCTGCAGCTCTCGCCTGCCACCAGCGTGTCCCATAGATGGCTGCCAGCTCCTGGCGCAGCCAGGGCAGCACAGCGTTGAGGATGTCCCGGTGCTCCCTGAACAGCACGGCCCAGTCCTCGGGCAGGAGGCCGCCCACAGCAGCCCGGGTATCGGGCTCCGCATCCCTCTCCTCGGCTGGCACAGAGGATGGAGCCAGTGCTGCAGGGCTGTGGGGGGCGGTGGCGCTGCCTGCCTGGAAGCCCTCAGGTACGGGCACTGAGGGAGGGGAGACGATGCATTCCAAGTAGTCCTCCTCTCCCCGCACGGAAACCTTGATGCTTCTCATGCTCGTTCTGCAAAGTGGGCAGCTTGCCTTCAGTTTTGCCCAGCGCTGGATGCAGCCCAGGCAGAACTGGTGGTTGCATGGTGTCGCATAGGCCACGTCCTTTCGCCCCTCCCGGCAGATGGGACATGTCCACACCTCCTCTGTGGCCATGATCTTCAGACTGCAGTGGGCTGGGGAGAGCTGATGGTGACGAGCTGCTCCCCTGCACCAACACTGCAGAAGCAGGTATTGAACGTGCTGCGAGGAAGAGAGAAGGTCACTGGCTGTGCCCCGGCCCCTCAGCAGGAAACCCCCCAGCCCCAGCCCCAGCCCCGCGGCTGGGCCGTCTCATGCCCCCCGCGGGCCGCCCCAGGGCACGTGTCCCCACACAGCTCACCTGCGCTGCTGCGGGCGCGCCTCACAGGGCCCCGGCTGCCTGAGCCAGGCAGGGCCGGGGAAACACGGGCACTGGCTGCGGGATGGGCACCGAGAGCAGCTGCCGGCAGCCCCACAGCACAGCTCCACCAAATCCTTGCTCGCCTCTCCAAGCCTCGCACAAACGCTCAGCGGGAGTCCAGGCACGAGCCAGGCTGGGACGGGCTCTGCCGGCGCCCCAATATGAGCAGCGAGAGCCGTGAGGTCACAGCCCGTTGCTGGGTGACCTCAGAGCCCATCGCTGGGTGACCTCAGCATGGGGAGACATCGCATTGTGCTGGATGGCAGCTGGGCGGGTTTTGATTATCTCCAGAGAACGAGACTGTCCCAGGATAAGAATAATGGCTAAGGAAAACAAGACAAACACTTGCAGAATTGGCCAGAACAAGAACCTACAAAATCTTGGGCCCTTCCATTTCCAAAACAAACAAACAAAAAACAACAACAAAGGAATTAAAGTTTAGTCAAATAAAAATGTATATACAGGGCGTAGTTACAAGTGTAGGTTGTGGGCCTGTAGTACTCAGCCAGTGAGGGAAGGGTAGGAATTAAACATCGGGTAATAGGGGATATAAGGTAATGATATGCTTTTACTGTGCACCCCTGTTCGCAGGACACACAGCATTGCAATTGTGAATAAATGAATAAATTTGCTTCCCAGAAGACCCTGTCTGAGAAAATCATTGAGATATTTCTTATACCAATAAACATGGGAAAATCTGCAATCCTAGGGCCTATGTAGAGAGAATGTAACAAACTGTGTGAAGGGAACAATGAGAACAAATGTCATTACAATATGTTCTCTTTATTTTTAACTTTTAAAATAGCCTTTTTTTTCTGCTATGTGGATTTTCATCTCATGATCGACGGATTAATAATGCAAGTTTCTGCCTTAACTGTTTGCCCAGTTGGGGCATTTGTGACCACGGAATCATAGAATGGTTGAGGCTGTCAGGGCCCTCAGGAGCTTATCTGGTCCCACCCCTGCTCCAGAGCAGGGTGCCCAGGCCCGTGTCGAGGCGGGTTTTGAAGATCCCCCAGGAGGAGACCCCACAGCCTCTGGGCAGCCTGTGCCAGCGCTCAGGCACCCACACAGCACGGAAGTGCTGCCTGGTGCTCAGAGGGAGCTTCTTGTGCTCCAGTTTGTGCCTGCTGCCTCTTGCCCTGTCCTTGGGCACCACTGACAAGAGCCTGGCTCCGTCCTCTTTGCACCCTCCCTTCAGGTATTGAAGGACACCGATGAGATCCCCTTGAGCCTCCCCTTCTCCAGGTGGAGCAGTCCCAGCTCTCTCAGCCTCTCCTCACAGGAGAGGGGCTCTCATCCCTTGATCAACTTGCTGTCTGTTGGAGTCTTTCCAGTATGTTTGGGTCTGCCTTGTACTGGGGAGCCCAGAGCTGGACACATTACTGCAGGTGCAGCCTCACCAGTGCTGAGCAGAGGAAAAGGATCAGCTTCCTCAGCCTGCTGTAGATACTTTGCTCCTGCCAGCCCACCTCTCTGGCCTGCTGAGCCCACCTGGATGGCAGCGCGGCCCTCTGGTGGGTCAGCCGCAGCCTCAGTTCTCTGTCATCTGCAAATTTATCGAGGGTGCAATCTACCTGTCATCCAGATCGTTAATGAAGTTGTTAAACAGGACCAGACCCTGTATCAGCTCCTGGGGTATTCCACTTGTTACTGGCCTCCCACCAGGCCTTGCACCATTGACCACAACCCTCCGTGTCCAGCCGTTCAGCCAGTTTTTGATCCATCTCACTGTCTGCTCATCCAGCCTTACATCAAAAGCTACTCCATGAGGCTCTTACGTGGGACAAACGCCTTAACATAGTCACAAAGACAATGCCCACTGCCCTCTCAGCCATTGGGCTGGTCATGTCGTCTTGGAAGCTCATCACGTCGGTCTGGAATGACTTCCCCGTGGTGAATCCATGCTGACTACTCCTGATGATGCCCATCTTACACCAACAACCTTGAGTTTTCTGGATTTTAATCCCCAACCTATCTATCATATTTTGAAATGATGAGCAAATTATTTTACCTATACATGAAAGTAATAATTTTCATATATTGGTCCCCACAGCTGTGCCACACACACGTATGCACTCACACACCCACACACATGTAGGTATATAAACTTATGTTATATGAAATACATGCTGCTCCAAATGAGGGGACAGCAGACAACAGGCTCCTCAAGCTGCAGGATCTAAGTCTGGCACTTAAATAAAGTACTCCTAATCTTGTCTACACCATGTCACCTCTCAAGTGGTAACTGATCCATTGGTCTGTTAAACTAACTTGAAATGCACTTTATGATAGTGAACACACGCTTCCTTTTTTATCCTACAAAAAACCCAAGCCATTAAGCAGCGAGAGCATTCTTGCTGAGCAGCGTGACAGAGGCAGTAGGGCTGGCGGTGTGCTGCGACTCCACTTAACCACCGCATGCTAAAAGAGTGTGAGCAGCAAATGCCTTCTGGCAGTGGTATTTCCTTTTAAAAAGCAGGGAGTGTTTTCTTTACACTCCACGTTAAGGATTTGTGTTTTTTTTTGTTGTTGTTTTTTTTTCTAAGACACACTAAAGTGTTTGAAACTGTTATAACTGCAGTAATCAGAATGTAATTATACCAGCAATGGGCCGGTACGTGTTGCAGCCTTCCAGAGCAGCAGCCGGGTGTAAAAAAATCATAACATGAGTGAGCGGACTGCAAATTGGCAAAATGTTCCAGAAGTGTACTGTAAAAAAAATAATAATAATAATAATAAAATAATAATAATTTGAAGTTACTTGGAACTTCGGTAGAAAATATCTTGTGCAGGTTTGCATCTTGTGCAGGTTTGCAGGCACCGGACCACTGAAGGTCTTATGGGTCAGAAGGAGAATCAACCCGCTGCTTCACAGGGAAGCAGTGTAATGAACAAAGTAACTCTGGCATGTTTAGAGGCTTGGGAGCAAGCAAACAACTTGGCAGCAGGATTCTTCAAAAGCTTTGGGAAATTGCCGTAGGCCTCTCCACTCGGTGTCTGTGGTCCTAGGGCATCCAGAAATGTACTCCAAGCACCTGTAAGTGTTCCTATGTGCTTTCAACTGATACTCTTTGTACAAAACAAAAAATAAAATAAAAGCCAACAACAAAAAACACCACATTTTACACTCCAATAATATTCTTAACCTCTATTTTTATGAATCAGACCAAACAAGCGGTGTTTGTAATGGTTAGGAGTCCTTCACCCCCTATTTATAATCTGAGCGCATGCCCCTGCATTCCTCACCAGAACGATGACTTGTAGAGCTCATTGCATGAAAGGGGCCCCAGGATGAATGGCTGTGAGTGGGTGGGGATCGGGCAATGACTTTTTCTTGTTCTAGTCCCAAGCTGTCAAAGGGAAGGCTAGGGTCAGGAGACAAGTCTTCTCCCATCCCGGACCCTCTGCCAGAAGAGGAGATCAAGGTCTGTGGTGAATTTTCTACTTCCCTGTCTGCCTGAGAAGGAGGCAGGACTGGCTTGGTGAGCGATGCAGGGAAAAACAAGGGCTGCACATGGAAAACCAAGCAGCTCTTTGTGCTTTTTTTTTTTTGTCTGCCTCAGCTACCTTTTTGTGAGAACACCCATGCAAACCACATGTGCGTTCTTCCCTTCAGCAAAACCTCTTGAAGGCCAGCAGCAGGAAGCGCTTTACGCCACGGGAGCTGAAGAAGTTAGCTGAAAGCACCATCACCGTCTAATGAGTGGGAGTTAATAAAATGAAACAGCAAAACACCACATGAGTTACAAAGACCTTCCCTCACAGGCGGGAGTTGTCCAGTGTCCCACAGATGCTCATTATGTGTTGTTTATACCCAGTAGTAAAGTCCTGTGCTGCTTCAGAGCCATTAGCTGGAACTGATGTTCAGCGATCACAGAATAAAAGCTGTTGAAGAATTTTTGTTGCCTCCACTTATTTGTCTCTGTGTTTTTCTCCCTCTCCTCTCTCTCTCAGTCCATCAGCGTGTTATGTATAGGAGCAATAGTTGTGTATAGGAGCAATTTTGTACTCAGTTTAAAATAAAAGAAACCTTGAAAACATCTTTATATTTATGAAATTATAAATTGAATTTATATTTATGAAATTATAAATTATGAAATTATGAGATTATGAAGAAATGTAGATGTTAGTATAATGGGCCAAATTAATCCCTGATGTAAACCCATTTGTTTCAGTACAGCTACACTACAGATGAATCTGGGTCAATAAACTGTCTAAAAATGAATGTAGTCAAGATATGAGGCTCAAATTAAAAAGTGGAGTAGAACAACACATCTGTTGAGTGCTTTCAACTCTGCCCTTGTGTGCCTTGTGATTGCAAAGCATCCCCGAGGTACAAACATGGAGAACTCTGCCATCCTTCTGTAACACCAAGCGTCACAGAGGCAGAGTTAACATTAGCTCTCCGCTATGCAAAGACGAGATCAATGAGTTTTGTAGTCTGGCTCCAAGTAAATGATGCTAAAGCAGTCGGTGTTTCAGTGTTAACTGGGAATACACAGCTCCGAATACCGGGACCCTGGAGTTTGGGGACGTGTTTGAAAAAGCTGAATGTTTTCAACCAAGCCCTTTTAGTTCTCTGAGATTAAAAAGAAATAAAAATTGAAAAAGATTTACAAAAAAAAAAAAATTAGTCCTGCTGGCATACTTTCTGGTATTGAGGTGCCTCATCTGAAACAATCCCCTAACAGCCTGCAATATTATGGAGCACGGGAAAACACAAGCATATTGGAAGCAAACGCGTTTCTCAGTCTTAAACATTTCAGCCTGTTTTCCTGATAAATTAAATTGTCTGTAATCACCCAACATTTGTGTGTGAGCATGCACCTGACCATAGTCATTTCACCCCATACTTTACAGCTTCTTGGCCAGCTTCCATCCAAACCTATCTGAAAAATGTAAGTTTCTGCAAGGTCCCTGAAAATCTAAAGCCAGCGTAAGGAGAAGACCCTATTTATTGCTACCAGCAATGGTAGTGCTGAAATGTGAGCTCGACACTTATTCAAATCTACATGGAAGAGCATGCTAGATGTAGGCAAAGCATCAGATGACCGTCTCGTCTTACTCAGGCATTAGCAAATCCGAGCACAAGACACTAATACAAAGGAGATGAGGCTGCATTCACTCTGCTGCAGATGTGATATTTGTAATCAAGTAAATCTGTCTGTCATTCAGTAATGCCCTGGAAAATAAACTTTCCTGTATAAAAATCTTTCTTATAATTTATGCAATGTCTTGTATGCAATAGTATTTTAACAGTTCTTTGCAAATATTGAAGGCAAGTCTGCAACTGGCCTTGCGGTTACTCAGAAACAGAGAGATGGGCAGATAGCTGAAATGTGTACACCTGTGTGTGAAAATATGTATATATATTTGCGTGTGTCTCTACTGCATTTGATTATATTAACATAAAACTAGACAGAATGCGCTCACTGCCTTCTTAATTAAGTTTTTGAGAACAGGTGTCTAAATTTAAGGACTTTGTACTTAGGCAAGAGTGTATCTTTGAAAACCAGACCACTTAGATGACAAAAAAATTTTATCAAATAAGTTCACATTATAGCTCTTGCGCAAATACTGATTCTCAGACAAAAGGACCATATCAAGCAAGTGCTTTTGTTTCCTCCCCTTTCACCACCTCAGTTCCGCATAAATAGAGGAGTGGACCTCTACACAAGGTGAGGGAAGTCCAGCATGCCTTTGGCATGAGAGTGCTTGCCAAAGAAAGGTGTGTTTTCTCAGTTACAACCCAAAGACTATGTCCAGACATGTCAAATGAAAAATAAAATGAGTTTGTGAGACTTCAAAATCATGAACCTGCTAGTGGCAGAAGCCTCTCAAGAAAAATATCTTCATTTTTCATGTGTCTAGATTTCCCAGCACGTATATACACCTATGCCCTCTCTTGGAGTAAATCTGTTGGGAAACAATAGGTTAATAGTAATTCTCTAACAAAACTGCACATGGCATCTTAACACTGAAGGATTCTGATAGGGTGTTTCTGCAGAAAGTCTTTGCTGACTATGAGGAGAAAAAGAAAAACTAAGACAATGCTTAAATACCCCTTGGGTTTCAAAATGCTTCACTGTTATCTGCACCAATTTGAGGCTTTTTCCCCTTTGTGAGTGTTTTATAAAATTTTTATAAATTTTTCAAAGCATTTCGCTTTGGTTGTCTATGGAAGGGAAAAAAAAAAAAAAAAAAAAAGTTCCCTACAAAAATACTTGAACTCAGCCTAACTACTTAACAAGGAGGCATTCATAATGGGATATTAATTTAGAAGTGGTTTGCAAATAGCAACTTCATTTATACAGAAATGCTAATAAGCACAGAAGACAAACAGAAAATACTTTAGTCATGAAAGTAAGCAGATGTAATTGTGAATACATATGCATTTACACGTGCATAATACAATCTACCCGTATAAATTCCGAAATACTGCAGAAGACACATGAACTCCACCACCACCAACACGCTGGTACCAGGAACAATTGTGTCAATATTAAATTGGGAGGAAACAGTGATTGTGCTATCTCTTACCTCTTTAAATCTCTCCTCAAATCATACAAAGCAGTGTTCTGAGACCAGTAGATTCCATTGGAGAAACATGTATATTGCATCTTTCATAACCTAAGAAAGTGCTGCAGATACTTAGACAAAGGCCTCTTGGATGTGGGAGGATTTTTGAAACAGACCATAGCTTAGAAAAGTTAAGTGTTGGCTTTCTTGTTAAGTAATATCATATTTAGAAACCGTATTGCAGTGCACAGAAGGGAATTAGAACATCTTGCCTCTGGCATGGCTGGGAACATGTAGCTGAGGGCATTCTCTCACACCACTTTTAGTCCTATTTTCTTCCTTTGCCCACCTCCTGAATGATTTCGATATTTGCTATATTTGTAAAACTTGTGTAAATTTCTGTAAGTTTCTGTAACTCTTACCAGTTGTGCATCACTTAGAGAAAAATGTTGAAAATGTTGCTGTTTTTGTTGTTTTTTAGGAACATAATTTTAGGAGCATAACTGCTTGCATTGTGCTGAAAAAATTACAAAAACTTTAGACCTTGCTCCTCCATGTTTCATTGTAATGTCTTGAAAAAGAGACCTAATAATTAATTATTGTAACGTATCAGACAGTAGTTGTGGGAACTTGGTCATAATCTCTTGTGGGCAGCCAGATCTTTAAGCTTTCTCCTTCTCTCTTCTTCTGTCATAAACATTCATCATTCTGTTTTAGTTTAAAAAAATAATAATAATTTTCTGTAAGAAAATAGATACAAACAAAACAAACAGCAGCCTGAATGTTAGGCTTCATGTAGGAGAAGTAAAGATGACATGCTGCCCTTTTGATATGTCTATTCAATATTTACTGTCAACTTCAACTAACATTTATATAATATTAATATTTTAAAATAAGCTCATTATTACACCCAAATACTTACTTGAGTAAATATGCTACAACCAGCTCCCATGTTGCTTTCTGTGCTAGCCATTTGTCTGCAATGAAAGAGCAAAAAATCAGGAAATAATGGAAAATGAAATGTCTTTGATAGCTCTGGTTTGCCACACTGCTCCTTCATAGCGAGAATCATTTGTCTTTGCTTATTAGCAGTGTCCTGGATATTGCCATAATGGTCAGAGTTGGCATTTTAAAAAATGTTACGATCATTTTCCAGCTCTTGTATAAATTTTGACTGAGGCATTTGGTGTACAAACAGCAAAAGCTAAAGACTCTGTAGAACCTGTCCTAGAACAACATGGTGGTCGTGTGAATGACTGTGACAGTGTAAGCGCATGGCTGTGCACTCAAGACAAGGCTGATACTCAGAAGAAAGATAAAACTATAGATGCTGAAGATTACAGCATGTGCCTAAAATGATCTGATGTGCTGGCATCTCTTTATTCCCTCTTGTCTTGTATGGGACTGACTTTTTGTGACTAGGCAAAGGATGGATGGGTACACACGGGCTTTTAGGCAGTGATTGGCACCGAGTGTTACCCTGGCTTCTGCACATCCATCCCTGTCGGCAGTGCTGGAAGGTTCCTGGCCTGGGCTTTGTTATCACAGATCATCTTGTCTTTTCCCTACTGTCTTGCAACCTGCGGCTTGCCAAGCTTTTCTGATGTCTACTTCAGTATATATCCTTCTCTGGGCTCAACCTGCAAGGAGAAATGAGTTTGGTACAGTTTCTGTCCACAGAGATTTAGCTTTAAGAGAAGCATGATTCCTATAGGAGCAGCACAAATTCCTTTTCAAGGGGTCACTGATCAGGAGCAGCCTCTTGAAGTATTTCTCTGCACTTACAATGGAACCTCGCTCAACAATTTTTTACCTCAGTGAAGAACAAATACATGGTCCTTCATGTGGAGGGACCTTCCTATCAGAGGTCCTTAGCTGACGTTAAAAAAAAGAGGGAGAGAGGAAAAAGAGAAAAGGAGTAGGAGAGGGAAATAGAGAGGAAAAGAGAGGGAGAAGGAAAAAGGAAAAAGGGAAAGGGGAAAGGGGAAAGGGGAAAGAGGGAAAAAGGGAAAAAGGGAAGGGAGAGGAGAGGAGAGGAGAGGAGAGGAGAGGAGAGGAGAGGAGAGGAGAGGAGAGGAGAGGAGAGGAGAGGAGAGGAGAGGAGAGGAGAGGAGAGGAGAGGAGAGGAGAGGAGAGGAGAGGAGAGGAGAGGAGAGGAGAGGAGGGGAGAGGAGAGGAGAGGAGAGGAGGGGAGAGGAGGGGAGAGGAGAGAGGGTGTGGGGTGTGTAGGGAGGAAATGCTATCTGTTTCTGCTCAGTTCAGGAAGACGATGGGAGGCTAGCTCAAGCTGCAAGGAGCAAGTTCACCAAGAGTCTTGTAGGAATGGGCATAGCGTAACTTCTACTCTTTCCCCTATAGAGGAGAAGACTAACTAATTTATAATCTGTTGAGCAGTCCTAGGAATCTGTTATCCCACCAGCTTCTGGATGATGGAGGGAAGAGCTGCCTGTGTGCCTTGCCAAATGGATTTAGGAGGCTGCCAGAGGCTGGTGACTCTCTTACTGGAAGGATCTTTGCACATGGCATTGTTCCTTCTGTCTGGGCACAACAAAAGATTTTATGCCGTGTTCTTCACAGCTGGCAACTGTGGGGCGCCGGCAGCTCACCATGAATGTATGTATTTTTAATATGTATTTTAATATGTATTTTTAAGTCTCCTGAGTTAGTGTACCGAGTGAGTACCGAGTGTCTCCCGAGTGAGTACTGTGTTCAGTTTTTTGAGTACTGTGTTCAGTTTTGGGCCCCTCGCTACGGGAAGGACATGGAGGTGCTCGAGCGAGTCCAGAGAAGGGCGACCAAGCTGGTGAGGGGTCTGGAGAACAAGTCTTACAAGGAGCGGCTGAGGGAGCTGGGCTTGTTCAGCCTGGAGAAGAGGAGGCTCAGGGGAGACCTCATCGCTCTCTACAGTTACCTTAAAGGAGGCTGTAGCGAGGTGGGGGTTGGTCTGTTCTCCCACGTGCCTGGTGACAGGACGAGGGGGAATGGGCGAAAGTTGCGCCAGGGGAGGTTTAGGTTGGATGTTAGGAAGTACTTCTTTACCGAAAGGGTTATTAAGCATTGGAACGGGCTGCCCAGGGAGGTGGTGGAGTCACCATCCCTGGAGGTCTTTAAAAGACGTTTAGATGTAGAGCTTAGCGATATGGTTTAGTGGAGTACTTAGTGTTAGGTCGGAGGTTGGACTCGATGATCTTGAGGTCTCTTCCAACCTAGAAATCTGTGTCTGTGTCTGTGTGTCTGTGTATTGTTTTGGAAACAAGTGGACCTCCCCCTGCCCCCAGCTCTTCAAAGCTTATCAGTTGCAAATGAATGAAAGGCTTTTAAAAGCAGGAGGGAGACTGATACCAGAGCAGAGTACAACACAACAGGTGGAAAATTCAGTGCAAATATCCTTTTAAAAATTTTTGCTGCTGTTTTCAGCAATTCTGATCAGTTTATACAAAGGCTACTGAAAAATCAAGTATTCTTGCGACGAGGGTCGCGGGGGGACCCTGCCCGGGAGCAAGGCTCCGGGGCCGGGGGTTCTCCGGCTGTGGACAGACGGACCGACGGACGGACGGACACCGTCCTGGGAAACGTCCCTGGCCAAGGGGACGACATCCCCCTGGCAGGAACCTAAGCACCGCGTTAATGGCACTATTGCGGCTGCGGAGTCATGCTCGAGTCCAGGGGACACTACACGGAACACCCAAAAACTGGCGGATGTCTCTGTGGTCTTGTTCCTTTATTTTATTTTATTTTATTTTATTTTATTTTATTTTATTTTATTTTATTCCATTATTTTATTACCTTATTATTTTATTACTTTATTGTATTACTTTATTTTATTATTTTACTATTTTACTTTATTATTACTTTATTTATTTTTTTACTGTGCTATTTTATTTTATTTTTGGTGGCCGCTCTCTTTGCTCAGCAAAGGGCTGGCTTTTAGCCGAAGGGACGTTGCAGTCGTCTCGTCGGTGGCTGTGATTTGGGAAGCGATCGTGTGCGGCGCCTCAGCCCGCCCTCAGCAATCAGGGCTGTGATTGTAGGAGTTGCCTCATTTGCATTGATGAGGATGAACCAGCTGCTGGGGCATGCAGAACTGCACCTGACACAATCACCGGGCTCAGGATTAGCATGGGGAGTCAGGAGTCCACCGCGCTGCGTGGCAATCTCAGCCATACACTAGAGTCACTCATGCAAAATGACCCAAATCTGCAATGAGCGCAATTAGCAATCCAAACATGCATGCTAATTTAGGGGCTGACATTTCCTTGCGTTTTATTTAGTAAATATAGCGGTTACATGCAGCTTAGTGTGCAAGGCTGAGAAAGATGAGCTTTTCACTCCTCCATGATAGCCCCATAAAACTGAAGTCCCTGATATTTAGGACAGGGAAGAAGTTTTGTACTCCATACACGAGTCCAGAGGGTGGTGCTGGGCAGGTTTTTGTTGTTGTTGTTCCTTTGTTCTTTATTTACACGGGTGGAGAAGAAAGGCTTAGGATTTCTTTTTTCTTTTCATTATTTTTTTCTTTTACTTTCTTCTTTTCTGATTTGTGATCGCTTCACATACAAGACAAAATGTTGCTGTGTTATACATCCCCCCAACTCCCCAAAAATGTTCGAAGCACACGCACACAAATCACCCACCGCTCCTCTCCCGTGTAATGGGGGTGTTTCACCGAAGTTAAACTGCCCGAGTGAGAATCTTGCAAAGTAGTTTCCCTCTGCACCCCCGTGACCCAAAAGGTTTTTGAATTTGTGATGGCAATCAAAATCTGATATCTATTTTCTCATGGCTTCTGTGTATATAAGTGTTGAAAGTCATCTGTGGAGAGAAAGAAGGAAAGAAGGAAAGAAGGAAAGATTTTCTTAAAAAAATGGAATAAGTGATAATTTGGACCAAAAGCACGCAGTTCAAAAGCTAAAGCTCCCATTGGAGAACAGAAAATTTAATGAGCTTTTAATGGAATGCAATGCTCAGAGTAGTAAATTATTTGTTAGTTGACGATGCAATCAGCATGCTGATTAAGGTTGCTTGGTTTTTTACTAAACATTAACAGAATGAAAACCGTTAGTCCTTGTTGTTCTGCTTGGGGGGCTTTAGGAAGCAAATGGACTTCCAGAGCAGAGATTGTCAATAAAGGTGAGTGCGCTCCAGGTGTCATTTGAATATGCTGATAAAATACTTCTGATAAATATTTAAAAGCATTTTAAATCCACAATGTTAGTCTGGTGTATTGTGAATTCCGTTTAAAGAAACAGTGGGCCTAGAAGGGCCTTCTGTCGATCCCTGTTTCTCTCTGGGACGATGGGTAGATAGATTTTATTCGATTTTTTTTTCTAGAATGACCTTCAGAATGCACGTTTGGACATAAATATAGGCGAGTTATGGAATTCGCAGACTAGATCTGCGAGAGAAAATAAAAACTACCTAGCGGAGAAAATGCTATTCCTTGGCTAGGTTAGAAATGTAATTAAATCTTTTCTAAATCCACCTGCAATACTTACGCACTTAAACCGGGGATTTTCAATGTCAGAAACTACTGGGGGTTTGTGTTTTTGTTGTTGTTGCTTGCTTGTTTTTAGGAGGGGAAATCCCTTATTTTTTACCCTGGAATGAGGTTTCTTTTCACTTTAATGGACTCGAAGAAAGGCAACAAAACAAAACTCCAGTGGCATTAACACCACAATGGGGAGGGAGGGAGGTTATTGTTCTTTTATGTATGTTGACTGTAAATATTTAGCCTTTTGAATCCTTAGACAAGGCTTAGGTTGAACAGATCAATCCACGTATTGACTGCGTACGCGCCTGTTTTAAGACAACGTTTATTGTTTTGGTCACCTCTCTGCTTTCGTCTATAGATTTACGAGAGAGGCAGAAAGGCGAATTAAAAAAAAAAAAAAAAAAAACACGGAGAATTATAGGCTAAAAGCTTGGCATTTCATGTTAACGACTGTGAAGTTCCTGTTCTATAAATCCCAATTAGTTAAATCATCGCGTTGTTCACCCACAATGATCAGATAGCTTTAAAATCCGATAAATAACTATCTATGTGTTTTAACTATTCCTGTTTATGACCCAAGAGGTTAAAAGCCTTTGACTGGCATTTGACTTCTGACCTCATATAAATGTTATCTTATCAGTTCCTGCTTGTTAACTTGTATTGAGTGCTTGTCCCTGATGGCTTTTAGATAAAGGGGTTTTTATTATATTTCCTATTGAAACTGAACCATTTGCTTTGTTCTTCGTCTGTAGTCTCAGCCCACACAGTAACCTCGTAACCTAACAATTTTGCTGAATAGGCTAAAATCCAAACTATTTAGAGTTTATACGAAGCCCTATTTTCATCTAAACTCGATGGATTTAATCTAATGTTTTGTAATATCTTTTGTTTGTTTATGATTAAGCTAGTGATCCAACGTTGAACACCACTTTATTTTATTGCCATCATTTTTAATAGTTGTAGATTTTGGCCAAGAAACGAGGAGTTAAGAAGACGGTATAAAGGCTTTCACTCTTTTTTTTTTTTTTTTTTTCCCGAATCTGAGAAGGCTCCCTAAAAATATGTTTTAAATAGACAGATATATATTTTTTCATCTGCTGAAACAATGTAGTTGTAACATACATCTACATCAATTCTGCTTTTGATATTGAAGCGATCTTTTATCTTACATATTCGCCTGTACCTTCCTGTCCTTCTCACGGACCCAAACTTGTGGCCAGTAGCATGGTGACTGAGGTGCAGTAGGCATTGCTTCAGACAAACACATAATGGACTATTATATTTATACAAGTTGAAGCGTTTTTAATGCATTGTGTTACTGCCAGCATATGGGTTAGGGGAACGCACTGTAGTTCCGCTGTTTGATTTGCTAAAGAACATTTTTCCATTAATTTTCCTATTGAAATTGAACCATAATCATAGAGAAAGATTGAAAAGGCAGCCATCTTGTGGGTGTCATATTGCAGTTTTTCCTCCTTGTTTCTTTCCCTCGCAGGCTTTCTTTATGCTCTCTTATTGCCATTCACTGTAATTATCCTCGAAGATAGTTCTTGATGTGTAAAAATGTATTTTCGTCTTCCCATATACTACAGAGTTGCTATCACTGCCTACTGGCTACAAGCAAACTACATCTTCCTTTATATTTACTCATACATATGAATGGAAGATATTTTTGTGTTGTATACCTCTCTGTTGAAATGTATTTACAAAAGGCAAATATGTAAGCAAAACATTATTCACGCGAAGGAGATTAATTTTCTGCAAACTAAAATTCAGGTGCACGGCTCGGGAATGACACAAAGGGAAAACTCTTGGATGCCCCCTTTTCGACATTCGTTCTGTCTAATGCTGTTGATGTTTACTGAGAGACCCATTTACTGTCTTAATCGTTCGCATTATCTCTGTGAAAGGCTTAAGAGCTTTGGTTCCTGTTGATGTCGTTTCTATCTGAATGTGTCGATCACAAACTTTAATGCCATCCTCAACTAAAATACTTTAAGTATACCTCAAAGCTACCGTCTCAAAAAGAAAATTTCCCCGAAAATCTGTTTACTGTAACTTAATAATTGCACCAGCTAGCATTATGCAATCTCTGTCTTTTTGTCTTTTTTAAAGAAGGTAGCCTAAATTCTAGAGTTCAAAACTCTGACACACACACACACACAAAAAATAAAAAGAAAAAAAAGGTGATAATAAGGGTGTGAAGTTATTTGTCAATGAAATTAATGCCGTCAGCAACACCGTCAGTAGCATGCAGGCGGTCTGGGTCAGGATCAGCAGTTGCAGAGGTTATTGGTTACGCCACTATTGGCAATTTACTATCGATCTGTCAACAGTTCTAGAATATAGCAGTTTTTTATTGCTTTGAAAAGTTGCAGGAAAACGGAATACTGTTCCTCACGCTGAAAAAGAAATCTCGATAGGGCGAGACAAAATAGGAACACTAATTAGTGCGTGTTTCTCGAGCTCCTTGTGAACTCAAAGGGTGTCGGAAGCCTTGTTAATACCTCCCAGGACACGGGCGGTTCGTGACTCTCATGTTTCCACGCAAAAAAAATAATAAAAAAATACATATACACATATGTGTGTGTATATGTAATATGCATATATGTATACGTATGTATTACATATGTGTATGTGTATATATGTATGTATATGTATGTACATATGTGTGTGTGTATATATATACATATATATATATATATGTATATATATATATATATATTGCCGGTGTGCTCTTGGCAGGCAGCCCAAACCCGACTTTTTCCTTCCTCGCTCCCCCGGGGGAATTTTTGGAGCCCCGCGGGCAGCACCCGGCCAGCTCCGTGGTGGGATGCTGTGGGGCAGGGGGCGGCCGGCGATCCTGTTACCTGCCGTGGGTACAAGGGGAAGGGTTCGTGTCCTGTGTGTTCCCCCCAGCTGCGACCCCAGACCCATCTCCAGCTTTTGGGGGTTTGGGGGGTTGCTCCTCCTCCCCCGCAACCCTTCCGCCCCGAATGGGAGCGGACCGCCTCCTCCCCCAGATTGATGTCTTCGCGTGTAAAGATAATTAACTCATTCTTCCCCTCTTAATGCCATTAGCGTTGGCCTAACGTTCATCCCCCTTTCTGCTTCGGACCCGGAACCTACTGCCCTTTCCCCCAGGGGTCTCCCCCAGGTATCCCCCACTACACCCAGGTGTGATTTGGCACGGCGAGGGGGTTCCCGTGGGGACAGCTCGGGGAAGGGCAAGTCCGCAGAAATCCCCGTTTTCGCCCTTGAAGAGAAAAAAAAAAAAAGGGGGGGGGGGAAATCAGGGCGCGTTTGGGCTATTACGGCAGGGCAGCTCGCTTAAAAAGATTATTTGAACTACAAAGGCATTCATTTAGGACTCGCGATGCCGCGGAAAAGAGGGAAAAGAAAAAGAAAAAGAAAAAAAAGGGCCCTGCTAGAAATTAGCCTGTCCCGGTATTCGGGGAACAAGAGTGACAACTTATTGGAAGTTCTCAAGGAATCATTTATATTTCACACTCCAGCGGGCAGCTGATTCGAGGTTCCCTGTTAGCATAACAAAGGCTCCGAGCCTGTGAACTTCAGAAACCTTTCGACCTCGGAGCTGCCGGCATGAATAGCCCCCAGCCCTGCCTATAGAGATCTCCCAAAGCTCCCCTGTTCGTGGCTAAATTGTTAATCAGGGTAATTTAATATAGTTTTCAATATGCCTCATCTCGCGTCGGGCAAGGTATTCACGGGCCTCGCCCCCTCCCGAAAGGAAACTTCTCTTTTATTCAGCGGGGCAGCTGCAGAGCCCCCCCCTACACCCCAAAACCGACCCCTACACCCCAAAATCGACCCCCCCGCACCACGGGCTGGGGGCACCTCTCTGCTGCGCTCTCCCCTTCTCCTTTCTCCTCCTCTTCCTCCTGGGCTGCTTCATAATGTTGACCGCAACGTTAATCCTGTATTTCGGGAGGACTTTTTTCCATTTTTTTTTTTTGGTCGTATTTATATATTTTCTCCCGTCCCTCTGCCTCTCGGAGGGCAGCAGCCCTGTGTCCCCCTTGGCATCCTCCAGGGCGATTTTTTTCCAGGAAAGTACAGGCAAAGAAACGCAGGAACCAAAAGTTTCCTCCGAGGAAACTCCTCCCGCAGGCCCCTTTCCTGAAGCAGGGAGTTTGCTTCTCTGCATGCTGCTTGGTTTTGACTTCTGCGTCTGAGGACGTCGGTGACACAGACAGGGTGACACAGACTGAACTCCCCTTGCTCTGCTTCGGAGCTCCGTTATTTGCGCTTCGTTGCCTTGATCATCTTTTTGTAGATTATTTCAGAGTTGGTAGATTATTCTAGAGTTTGTAGGTTATTCCAGAGTTTTCACAGATTTTTCCAAACTTATAGCATAAGTCTAAATCAATATAACTTTGTGCTTCTAGTATTTATCAAATTTCTTTTGAACAATCAAAAATTCCAAATTAATAACTCAGTTAATTCACAGAAATTCAGGAAGTAACCTCTGGTTTCTTTACATATTTTGAAGTCAAAATAACAGCTTCCCCCCAGCACCCCCCCCCTTTTTTTTCCTTTTACTTTATCCTCCTGTACAACTTATGATCCATAGCAATCATTATACTTTCACATCTCTGAGTTTCTGCTAATTTTTTTCTGAGAGGTTAACAGACGTACAGAAGAAATCTTTGTTTTGCACCCATAAAAAAGTATACTTTCAGATTCCCCCCCTCCCCAATTATTTTTACCTTCTTAATTAAAATAATTACATTTTGTTTGAAAACTGAATTAATTCCATATTGATTAAAGATTTATGACTTTTTTTTTTTTTTTTCCCCCATCCAGCAATCAAAGAACAGGCTTTCTGCACACTAGGAGATATTTGCTCAGGTTGTTGTCTCAAAGCTGCTTCTACGTAATGGTACAGTTTGGGCCTACTGTATCGAAAAAAAGGATGCATATTTGGGATGGTGTTTGACAGGGGGAATGAACACAGACACCAGAACAATTATATTACAGTCCCATTGGGAATACCAGCACCAAATTTAGCCAGACTGATGGGGCACTGTCTAGACGGTCCCCTTTGTGTATCAGCTGTTTTTGCCCTGCTTTATTGTCCAGCTTGAATATGTGACTGGAACCTGCATATGGAGCCCAAGCACAGCCATTCCTGCAGCCTCACTTTGCTGGGAAAAGAAAAAAAAAAAAAAAAGCAAACTGAGTGCATCTTGCAACCACATCCATATTAGAATATTTATAAAGCAGAAAAGCAGACAAACTCTGGTTTTGCTCCAAGGACGCAGGCATGCGCGCATATAGGCACACACATGGCTTCAGCTAACTACTCTGCAATTAACACTAGAATTCTGTAATTAGAAATGCTCGATAGAACCATTGCATGAGACCACTGGTGGGTGCATGGGAAATCCTGGCTGTGGCTCCGCATTTTGTCGTGGGGAGGGATCTAGTGACTGCTTTTGCAGGAGTGCTGCTCTCTTCATCCGCTCCACCCCTCCGCAAAAGGAGGCAGAAAATAAATAAACCAAGCAGGTATTGTGGGGAGGTAATTAGGAATTATCACACGTGTAAATTACAACCTTTCATTTCTGAAAAGGGCAAAGGATGAAAAGAGGGAATATTTATTAAATGTTTACACTGCAATTGGTGGCGCAGGCTGCTCAGCTTTTCCTTTGCTGAGGCTGATGCTGAGCCGGAATTCAGCCCCTTCTGAAGGCTCATAGGACTCCAGGCCACCTATTTTTTAAGCTGGGAAGCATCAGAAACCTACGAGAAAGAAATTGCTGCAGAACTTAGCTGTGTCAATTACTATGCATCTCATCACTCTGTCCCAAAGGGATTTTTTTTTTTTTATTATTTTTTTTTTGCCAGTAATATCTGAAAGTCATCTTAGCCAGAAACAGATTTAAAAAAAAAAAAAATTTGAAAATGAAGAGAAAGGCCCACTCGTGTTATTGTGATGAAGAAAATTTAGGAACCGCACCAAGCATAGTCTGGGGAAAAAAAAAAAAAAAGTCTGTGGAAAGCAGATACATGCAGGGAGCTTCCTAGGCCTGCATCTTCATTATCTGAGAAGGACACTCTGTGGGTAGGTGCTCCCCGAGACGATTTCATTTGGCCTTGGCACGATGCCCGCTACCCATCAGACGGAGCAGTAATGGCTCATTTTTTACTCATCTTATCTCTGCGCTTGCTTTTTTTTTTTTTTTTTTTTTAACTGCAAGCTCTCTGGGGAAGCCTCTAGGGTTATTTTGTATGTTTTCTTTATTCTGGTCAGGATTAGACATGGGTAACAATGGGCTTCTCCTGGCTTCCCTTCTCCCTGGTCCTTGTGCGCTGCTGTAGGCCACCCTCCTCCAGAGCGCACCAGCCCCTTGCAGGTTGGATCCGTGCTTCAATTGATAACCCTGCTGATAATATAACATGGGAGGTCGGGCATGATGGTTTTATAAATCATCTGCAGCGTCCAAATCCTAAACACCAGAAATTAAAGGGTCCAAAAAAGCACGTGCATCTGCAGCACCTCTCACTGCTCCCCCAGGTGCTCCCTTCAGGATGTGCCCCCACCCTGCCACGGCTCTGTCTTTCCAAACACCCTGCCTGTGTCAGCCAGAATAAGGCTATTTAAATCAGTTTCTGGTAATCTTCAGTTATTTCCAGGTAGAACGATTTACGTGTTTGCCAGCTATCTGCTGCGGGCACGGTATTGCCAAAGGTTTTTCTTTGGGGATTACAACATCATTTAGGTTTATTTTCTTGATTTCCACATCATGTTTTGATCTCCTAAAGGAAATAACTTATTCTCTCTCTCTTTTTCCTTCTCCTTCAGATAAAATCCTCACTTATGGCTACATTTATTTAAGAGAGTAATGTAGTTTATCAATTTTCTTGTTTGGGACTAGGATTGAATTTGCGTTTGGCGACCACATGCCAAAATCACTCTTCTTTCTTTTCCCCTGCTGTGATGAAAGAAATTCAGATTTTTATCTAAAAATCCCACCTCCAATACTGATTACTTGGGCCAGCGTCAGGTTCTCACCACTCTGACATAAGGTTGGCTTATTTCTGTGGATTTACACAAGGGTAAGGATGGTGCTAGTACATTAACGAGAGCTGTGTGTGTGTGTGTGTACAGAGTGAAGTGGATACCGTGCTGAATGACAGCACAGGTATGCTACATCCAATTTTTTTTTTTTTTTTTTTGTTCCACTGTGCTTACTCCTTGTGCTGAGTGCAGTTCAGTTGTTTGTCTTTATGTAAACACAGTGGCGGGCCATAAATAAGCATACTGTCTTTTGGCTTGGGCCACCATCGAGTTGCCAGTCATTCAACAATCATTACCAATGGTTACTGCACATTACCAGTGGCTATTCCACAACAAGGAAATTTTCAAAAAATTGCTCCCCTCTCACCCCCAAATTGATCTGACAAATATTTAATGTATGTATAACATGAATTCCTGCAACCTGGAAGCCAAGGACCACACTGTTTTAGGGGGATGCTAAGAATTTCCTCAGGTTTTCTTGCATAAAAAATAGTTGGTCATGGCACTAACTGTGCCCTGGACATCTGCCTGTAGACTGTCAGCTCTGCAAAGAGATACTTTCCTGCTTGTGCCTGTGACTGTGTTTAAATCTGGTTAATGTTATTTATGAAACTAATATTTAGCATGAATTAATATTAATAGTGGGTATTTAAATGTGAATATATCTAAAATAACAGGGAAAATTCAATGAAAATGAGTTTGTCAGAATGAATTTCAATTTTCAAATTTCTTAAATATAATGAGTAGAAATAATAGTATCAGTCTAACTTTATAGGAACCAGAAGGGTGTTTTATACACACACGATTTAAATGTTTTCATCCCTTTTTCTCCCCCTCAATTTTTCATGGAAACCATTAAAAAACGTTTTGCAGTTATGCATTCTGCATCACTGAGTTTGCTCTGCTTTAGGAGTAGGTTACAAAAACCTGATTGCTTGTGCCCTTTTACGAAGCACTGAGCCAGAAGAAGGAGCAGAAAGGGGGAGCAGTCCCACGCAGAATGGGGACAGGGTCTCTGAACATCCTCTTCCCAAGGACACCAAGAATGGGGCTCATGAGGGGCTCCACATGGCAGCATGGGTTTAGGGGAGCTGAGGTCCCTTCCTGCAGCTTCAGAAAGCTAGCCTCGTCACCCTGTGCTGCCCACCCTGCTGTACAAGGAATGCATGGGTCTTCAGAACAGCTTTGTTTATTTCTCAGATAAAGAATAATCAAGTTTTTAACCCATTAGGCTGCAGTTTGGCCAACCATCTTTGGAGAGTCTTAGGAAAAGAAGCAACCAGTGAACACATTAAGCCTTGGAAAGCAGGAGTACATAACTCACGTCCACTCACTGACATCTTTTTACAGTAGTGCCGAGGTCTGCCCTAAAGAGGCTCGGGCTCCAGCTCCAGAGAGCTTCCCTGTTTCAGGCAGGACTTGCAGGACACCAAGGAGGAACACCCACAGAAGCAAGCAGGAGTTTCTGGCAGAGCCCATGGGCAGGATGCTCATAGCCCAGCCCCGTGCCACTTGGACACCACCTGGCTTCCAGTGCCCAACACAATGCAGGTGGCTGCATTGCCACAGTTCCTGGGGGTGGCGTATGGCACACGTGGTCTGCGCTCACGGCAGCCACCATGTGTTTAGGGGTATCTGTCTATGCTAAAAGTAACCCTGCAATGTCTCTTTCACAGATAAAATACATTTCAAAAAAAGCCTAAGTAATAATTTAATGTGTCCCTTTGATCATCTAACATTCCTGCTAACCAGAGCTCCATCTCCTTCAGGACTTGTCAAAAAAACTTCAAGACTTCCCCTTATTAAAATTTCCTCTTCCCTGCAGGTGTGAGTAATGTCTGTATGGTACAACTCTACATCCCTCCCTCCCGCACAAGAAAAAACACAAAACACAGAAGGAATTTCATTTCTTTCTTGTGTATTTTCCACATATCCAACGGTGTAATCATTTTAGTATCTGTCATCTTAATGGAGGATGTCCAGTATTTCATGCCCATATAAAAGAGATTTTCCAAGAGGGGCTGATCATGTGCTTGCAGCCCTTAAAACAAACAAACAAACAAAAACAACAAACAAAAACAAACAAACAAACAAAAACCATGTTAAGACTTTCCAGGAAGCAAAAACTCGTATCTAGATAAATTAAGCTTAGTACTTTTTGAGGGTCCTATAATTCTTTCTAAACCTCCTATATTTTGACTGGAAACTAGTTACAGACCTTGGCTCTACAGGCAGAGGCAGACCAAAAATTTTCTCTATAAAATATTTTAATTCCATCTAAACCACTTCTAAAATATTTTCTTGTAAGCATATACTACCTATCCTGATTGCGGGGTGCAGACTTATGGTGTAAACATTTTAATAATGCTCATTAGCAACATGTGTGCCTTAGCACAAATTACACTTGTGTAATTTGACATGGATGAAATCTTTCTTTGAGGCTACATCATATATTCTCTGTAACTGTGTATTTCAGGAAGTATTCTGGGGTCCTTCTGCCACTTATTATTATTATTATTATTATTTATAATGTATCCAGTACATTTTATTTTATCCATCTTTATCGAATATTTCAAATAAGTGTAAAAAAAGTCCTATATACATATTGAGCTTGATTCCAAAAAAAATGCGTAAAATTTGATGCAAAAACAGAATTGAATGAGATGAGAGTGAGCTTCAATGTCTTTTCTTTGTTGGAGAAATATTTGGTTTGCACAAAAAAAGTGCAATTCTGTCTGTTCTTACACGTACCTAGACATTTAGAAATTCACATAGGCACTGAAATACTCTGGTTGGGAAATACCTGTCGGAGCCCAGCAGTTTACGAGGCCATAAGAAACCACTGTTATTTTCTTGGCTTTTCCTCAAAACGTGTGATCTGCTTACCATCAAACAGCCCACCACACATACTTCAGCAACAATGCAAGCAGAAGGCAAGCTCTGTTTGGGTTGAAACCAGAGGAAAAACACTCAAAGTCCAGTACCACCTCTTCTAGCAAGCTTGGTGATGTTCCAGTGGACAAGTCAGTGCCGAACATCTCCCCCCAGTGCCCTCAGCGATATTGAGGGAAGTGGAGCTTTGGCTTCCCTCCTGCTCCACCACATTCCCACCTTTGGGGAGAATATTAATACTTCCATGGAGTGAGAAAACAGAACAGGGGTGACAGGTAAACACAATCACAAACAACCTTCTGCAGGGGAAGCTTTAATCCAGAGATGATGTTAGTCTTCCACAGTGTTTGAATTGTCAGGGTTACCATGATTAGTGGTAATTAATTGTACTGTCATTGCTGCAGGCTCCATGCAAGACACCACAGAAGACGTTGCACCTGTCCAAAGGCTTGCAGGTTGCACTGGGCTCACTTCGAATTTACAGTATTTGGTCTAATGTAGATACACCTGGGAAGTCCAGATTCAGCCTTTCCTCTTCAGTAATAATAATAATAATAATAATAAAACCACCTTTGAGATAACTCCAGAATCTCCCAGAAAGGAGATTTTCTCCAGTAGCACTGTATGCAAAGTGGAGGAAAAAAAAAAAGAAGATGAAAAGGTATGAAATTGGCAAATGAAGCTGCAGGTTATTATGGTTGATACCCATGCTCTTTATTTCCCTTTTTCCAGAGGTACGTGGCACTTCCTGCTGTGAATTATCTCATGAAGCCTGCAGAGGCAGGGAAAGCCCGCACCTTTGGCATGTACCACACGTGCCACCAGCGCGTCCCCATTCTCCCGACAACCTTCAAGCACCACACATGATATAGCAAGAGCATCTGCAAGCAGGAGTGTATCCCAGCTTGTTTCACTTAAATTATTGTTATTCACAAATTTAGGATTGTCAAGACAGGACATTTTGCTGATTTGAAGTTTAATTCTGGGGATGGGTCAGAATTACAGGACACACAGTATGCACAGAAATCAGAGCTGTTGTCAGGAAAGAGGGGTGATAAGTTCTCATGGTTTTAATTAATGACAATTATTTTGGAAATATTTAGATCTGGGATAATTTCTTTTCATCTCTCTCTCACACTTCTGGAGCTCAATAGAAGGCTGACTGGATGAAACCTTTGAGCTGTGTTTTACCATTTGAGATCTAGGTTAAGTTCAAAAAAAGGGAGAGGGGCTGACTTATAGTGGTTTCAATTTATTTTATAGCAGGTCTGGAATTAGTTTGAACTTGTCATTGCTTTGGCAGGGAAAATAAACATTAAATAGAAGAAAAGTCAATCACATTTCAACATTTGCATTTTTACCATTGAGTGCGTTTACCTGAATTATCACCTTGTAGCAGATGTTTCTGCTTTGCTTTGATCTTTGACTACGAAAAGTATTTTACAGGAAGCAGTCATTTTAAAAAAAAAAGCCACAAAAACCAGAAAACACACAATTATGGCAATTTCTGTAAAGCTCATCAAGGAATGTAAGGTGCAGGGCTTTTTATTCCAATGTGTTGTGGTTAGAATTTAAAAAATAACAAAATATTTTAAAGAATCCTTAGATTTTCCTTCCCCCTACCCTCCCTTACGTACAGCAGCAGCAGATGTGTGCTTAATGTGAAGGATGATGGCAATGGGACTAGATTTCCTATCTAGCAGGGAGATTTACAGGTTGGGTAAAGTATCAAGTGACAAACCAATTGTGCAATTGAGTTAATACGAATAAAACATTCTTAGAGCTTGTGAGCTATTATTGCAGCTGCTTGTGTAAATATGGCTTAGTTCATTGTTACCTCTTCCAATTATCCTCATGTGCTCCAAAGCAGCTTCCTTGCTTGAAATGCCTCTGACTGAACCGTCTTTCTCACTTACATAAACATATTTCCTGTGTTGTCAGAGAACAGGGGAAAATAAGTCTCTTGTGTGAAACACAAATAGGCAACAGAATGGAGTCCCACCAGAAAAACAGAAGCCTGCAATGTCAACAAACCAAAATTTCCCGTTAATTAATTAATTGATTGCTCGCTTTTGAATACTTAGCTTTTTTTAAGGATAAATGTAAAACTGATGGGCAGTGTGTGAATACTTAAGAATTAAGATAAAACCCCCACAGATTTTCCTTTCTTATTATGAAGAATGGTGCAGCTTAAAAGCAAAATTGGTGCATGAAATTGTCAATCACATATTCACAGAAACAAGTATATACGTATAATTTTTAATGTGCATTAGTAAGAAATATATTCCCGTTCTCCATCATAAAGCCCCTGAGAGTATTTGCCTGACTTTAATGTGGTATTTGCAATCTCTAGCTGATTTAAAGTCATTAAAGCACTGAATTACTTGAGGGGAGGAGATCAGTGTTTGCAAAGCAAGACCTCCACTGGAATCTGTGGCTGAATCTCCATAAGCAGAGCTTGTACCATGACTGGTACCTCACATTCTGTTGGTTCAGGGTTGTAAAATACTTAAAGTATAAGAAGTTTAGTCCCAGTGGAATATTCAGGACTTCATAGATGGCTTTTACATTTGCAACCCATCAGATGACACCTTGGCCAAAGGGAAGCCAGGGATGGGGATCACTCAGACAAACATAGGCATCATTCTCAGCAATAATTCTTGGCAAAGGCAGGCCATACAGATCAGGCTGTAGGGTGACGGGTCCTGCACCTGGGGCGCAACAACCCCAAGCAGTGCTACAGGCTGGGAGATGAGTGGTTGGAAAGCTGCCTGGCAGAGAAGGACCTGGGAATACTGGTTGATAGGCAGCTGAATATGAGCCAGCAGTGTGCTCAGGTGGCCAAGAAGGCCAACAGCATCCTGGCTTGTATAAGAAGCAGTGTGGCCAGCAGGTCTAGGGAGGTAATTGTCCCCCTGTACTCGGCTCTGGTGAGGCCGCACCTCGAGTACTGTGTTCAGTTTTGGCCCCTCGCTACAAGAAGGACATGGAGGTGCTCGAGAGAGTCCAGAGAAGGGCGACGAGGCTGGTGAGGGGTCTGGAGAACAAGTCTTACGAGGAGCGGCTGAGGGAGCTGGGGTTGTTTAGCCTGGAGAAGAGGAGGCTCAGGGGCAACCTCATCGCTCTCTATAGGTACCTTAAAGGAGGCTGTAGCGAGGTGGGGATTGGTCTGTTCTCCCACGTGCCTGGTGACAGGACGAGGGGGAATGGGCTAAAGTTGTGCCAGGGGAGGTTTAGGTTGGATATTAGGAAGAACTTCTTTACCAAAAGGGCTGTTAGGCATTGGAATGGACTGCCCAGGGAACTGGTTGAGTCGCCATCCCTGGAGGTCTTTAAAAGACATTTAGATGTAGTCCTTAATGATATGGTTTAGTGGAGGTCTTGTTGGTGTTAGGTCAGAGGTTGGACTAGGTGATCTTGGAGGTCTCTTCCAACCTAGACGATTCTGTGATTCTGTGACCAGCTCCTCTCACGCCACAGATGCCCAGCATGGATAAGTTATGTTATGGAAGCAGATTTTGTTAGCCCACTCCAACCAAAAAGATTATCTTTCTTCTTTTTTTTTTTTTTTTTCTTTGTCTTCCCTGAAAGACTGCATTGTGTGTGACTATAATAACACATCTGCTCATAAAATGGGCATGTGAGACTCTGCTGTGAAGAATCAAGGGTGTGTGCATTCGTTCACAGTGACTGGTAATACATTGCTTGCAGATTGCTAATAGGGCACAGCTGCTTTACATGTTCCTGATTCCTTCAGACACTCTCTGCAATTGAGTGGGAGATAAAGCATTTCCTATTTGTTTGTCTACAGCAGGGGAAAAAAAAAAAAAAAAGCCTCAGCTGATGACTTTCAAGATAAACCCTACAACTGGCTATGAGCATTCCCATAAAGATTGAAGACAGCTATATGCACGGCTCTATGTGCTAAAAAGCAGCTTTGTTCCCTATTGCCTTTTTTTGCTGTATTTTTGGAAAGACCATGCAATGCATCTTCAGGTATATGGACACGTTCAGGATCACTCACTCCATAATTTCCAAAGTGAGCAAAAATTTTGCTTTTTTGCTCAAACCAGAATTGCACATTGTTTCACTCCTTAACTTTTAGAAATGATGATGGGTAAAGCAGACAAAATTCCATTCCTCTCTTCTATTTGAATTACCCCTCCTGAAGTCATTAAAGGTAATCCCACATGGATGAGCACAGCCTAAATACCTAGATAAAGAAGAAATCCTTTGTTCATTTCTATGTAGCAATATAAATGATTACAATGCAGAATGCTCTTCCATGGGTAAGATAATTTAAATAATCTCTCTCTTTAAAGATCAGTGATGATTGAAGTAATGGTCCGGCTACTTTTGATTTGTGCTCTATATCTAGTGTATCTAGTGTTTGTACAAACATCTGGATCAACAGCTTTGGAATTGAAGCTTTCTTTGTGCATACAACAAAGGGTCACACTGTTGATGTGCAGGACCAGTGTTTGTATTTTTTTAATTTGTTTGTTTGTTTCTTTTTTTTTGTAGCTTTTTTTTTTTTTTAACAGGTTAACATTTGTTCTTGTATTTTCAGGAAAGAAAGACTTGGGACATTGTATTAATTCAGTCATTTGAAAGGGTGTCAAAGCATTATATAAAAGACAATGTATTTTTTGGACATTAAAATGTATTAAAAAAGTGTTAAGGGGGGTTTCTGTTTCTTGTGGAGTTGATCGTCTGAATTAATTTCCATTCTAATGTGTGTTTTTAACATATTGAGGAGTATTTGCAATACAGTTTATTTAAAATAAGAACACTGAAGTATTTCATAAGGAAAGTACTTCCTGGTGGAATAAACATTTCAGCAATGTTTTAACAGATCAACACTTTTCTTACTTCCTCCATAAACACCCACACTTTGAAGATGCCTAAAAGCAATATGTACATTTTAATGTTGTTGGACATTTGTGCAGGTTAGTGTTTTGGTGTTTATGCCCATTAAAACTAACAAGGGCATCTGCAAACCTCTGTTCATGCCTGAATATGGGAGCAGCAATAGATGCCCATGAAGGAACACCGGTACCACATGAAGGTTTTGAAATCATGTGTTATGTGCAACTTTGCAACACGAGCATGTTGCAGGGTGTGGAAAATCTAACTAAAAAAAAAATCTAACTAAAAGTGGGTTTTTCAGTTCTCTAATACGTCTGTGCCAGAACACAAGTGGTATTACCCTACTCTCATTTTTTGCAGTCAGTTATTTGTATACTCAGACAATCTTACTGATCTGTCTAATAGCTGCCAAGTAGCTGGCAATACGATTTTTTTTTTCCTCTAACTTCAACTACTTTAAGGTGAAACACCTAATTTAAGCATCTTGTTAAGGTGTTTGCATAGCATCCAGATGACAAATGGTCCGACCTCTTTGGACTCTGATTCCTGGAGGTGCAAACGCAAAACTAAGAACAAAACTATTCTCCTCAAAATTATAACCAATAGAGCACATCTCGATGGTTTAGAGGGGGACTAACCTCGTGGATCCCACTTCCAAGGGCATATCCGGCTCAGGACAACCATGGGAGCAGTGTGGGAGCTCTGCTGGGTTCCATTCCCAAGCTGGCAGTGCAAGTCAGACAGCATGGGCTGCCAAAGGCAGGGCTGAACATGCCAACATGCCAACCCCATCCCACGCTGACACACAACTCCTAGGTGGTCTTCCTCAACTCTACCTGGGAACAATTTCCTCCATTTTGCCTTCCAAAGTACATGGTATGAAGCTAACTGGCTTTTATACACTTGAAAAAAATTATGTGGCCAAGTAAGCAGTCCACTCATCTGGAATGAATAATGAAAAGGAAAGTGTCATTTATGTGCAGAATAGATTACTTGAATCCATGAGGAAAACACATACTGACTGGGGATTTTCTTGCTCATTTCTGTTGAGGATGTAGAATCAGCTACAGGAAAACAGCATTTTTTTTATTTTATTTTTCTTGGTGTTTAAAGAAGTCCCGGACTAGGAAACTTCTGTGTCCATCTGTAAATGTCCTATATGAAAGCCCTGTGCTCAGGATTATGGCTACATCTGGGCCTTCACTTCATTATCTGCTGCGTGAGCTGGTGTGATACCACTGGCTTGATGCTCATAGATGTCCTCTTGCTTCATCGTGGAGCTAAATATTGGCCAAATTATTTCTTTTTTGGGTAAATTAATCTAGTCAAGGTTGAGCTCCTTGATCCCAAACCCTGAGGTTTAAAACTATTTGAGGTATCTCTTCTGAATGGTGCTGCTCTCACTTGAGTGAGATTGATCTCTTCTCCTGTGGCTTCAGACATGATTTACAAAGTGCAAACTGATTGCAAAAGCCTCTTACTCTTGTGAAACAAGAGTGTACCCCCATGGAGGCATCCGTCAAAAGCAAATTAAGGTTATTGCTTCTGTGTTGATTTACAATTATAAAGGCTTTTATTTTTTCCTATCAAGGTTTTGGGTGAAGAAGGAGTGTAGGAAGATGCTATCTCATGAAACCCAAACCATTTTACAAGAGAACACACAAAGTCTGATATCACCAACCTCCCAATGGGAGCTTCATCTGGCTTGTCTCAGCTAAACAGAGGCACAAAGAAGGCATGAGAGCTGTCACTTCTTGAAGGAATGCAAATTGCCAAAATGCGAGAATCAGGGAACAGAAAAAGAAAACCAAGTAAACTAGTAAGACTGCATTGTAATAGGTTCGTCAGTGGTAGGCTCAGCATGGACTGACAGTTTATTTCTGATGGTGTGAAATCTCTTTTAAATTATGGAGAGAATTCATCGGAAACAAAATCCTCCCAGGGCTATTATAAAAAAAAAATTAATACACACCCTCTTATACTCTTTCCTAAGTGCCTACTCTTGACCTTGGCTGGAGATGAGATTAAAGGGCAGATGGACCTTGGGTATGGCTCACTGGAAGCTGTTTCATGACCTTAAGGCAAAAAGTGAGTGCAAATATCAGCAGGGTCATCAAAGGTAGCTACAAACTGCTCTGTATGTACATCAGTGGTGAGGTAGGAAACAAAAGGAAGAGTTGACTCACTGCCCAAGGGAAGCAAAGTTATACTAATGACACTAAAGCAAAAACTGTTTAATTTCGGTTTGCTCTTCAGTCATTACTTGACTGAAATCATTTGTTATGTCTAGTAGTTGTGTTAAAAGAGCAAACTTCTAGCTATCACAGGGGAGAGCAGGTTATGGAGGACTGAAGCCAGGTTATTTGTTTTTGGATCAGTATGCTTGGTGAACTGAAGCAACTGAACTGGTCAACTGAAGTGCAGTGTAAAATGAAGAAGAATGCAGAGAAACAATTAATGAATTGAATTAATTGCAGATATTAAGTTAAAAGAAAGCTAAAGAAAAGAAAAAAAAGAAAAAAAAAGGAAAAAGATAAAGAAAAGGAAAAAGAAAAAGAAAAAGAAAAGGAAAAGAAAAGAAAAAGGAAAAGAAAAAAGAAAAGAAAAGAAAAGAAAAGAAAAGAAAAGAAAAGAAAAGAAAAGAAAAGAAGAAAAGAAAAGAAAAGAAAAGAAAAGAAAAGAAAAGAAAAGAAAAGAAAAGAAAAGAAAAGAAAAGAAAAGAAAAGAAAAGAAAAGAAAAGAAAAGAAAAGAAAAAGAAAGTTAAAAAAAGAGTTTTTTTTGTTGTTGTTTGTTTTTTCATGTTGCTGCTTAGGATGTCTGATTTGATTGGCACCCACTGATGGCAAAAAGACTGACATGAAACCATACTCCTTCTAGGGGCATGATCAGTTCCAACTGTGGTTAGATACCTATGATGTTTTGCTCTTGCAAGAATAATCAGGCCAAGGATTGAATCCTGTATTTCACATACTGAGACTTAGAAACTTAGAAGCCAGTACACCAGACTGCCTCTTTTAAATAAAATGTGCAACGGTGACAGCTTTCAGGTACACAGTTCTATAGTTGCTGTCAGAAGACAAAACCGTAAAGATCTAACTGATGTGAGATGCATCTAAATTCAGTCCTATACTGTTTGATCACAGTGTAGTCATAAATCCTAAATCTGGTGAAGTCCACAAGCATAATATGGATGAGCAGATGCAAGTCCTACCTTTTTAATGTTTAGGCAGAAGGAAGCACTGTTTTTCTCAGCATGCAAAATACACCAGAATATTTTTCCATGTTCTTGGGCAGTTCAGTATCAGATGTTTGTAGCTCCAAGAGGTGTCGTGACATCTGAGCAGAATGCAACTGTGAGCAGAAGGCAACTCTAGTGCTCTGTTGGGTTCATTAATGCTTGATCTGAAGCAATTAGGCAATGCTGCAAATGTTCTTCAAGCAACACATCTAGATCAGTACCTCACACAGCCTCACCTTGTATCTACTCCATTTTCCATTTTGAATTGCTGTGTTTAGTTGCAAAATGATCTTTCAGAGCAATTAAACTTTATTAACTCTTCAAGCTGCTGGTACAGAGATGAGAACACCAGTGAAAAGGGGAATGCAAAAATGAGAGCTTTTGGCTGTCTCCTGTGGTGGAGCAGCATGGCAAGGGAATAAATTCCGTGGCTAAAGGGATTAATTACATACCGCTTGATGCTGGTGGTATTGCCCCCATCTGATGGTCATGTGTCCATATGCACACATCTTCTGGCTTTCTGTTAAATTCAGAACACAAATTTTGCCCTCAAATACTCTTATGAACATACACTTAATTTTATACTTTTTGCCTTTCTGTTTTTGATGTCCATAATAAACCCAGAGCCAAATTCACTCATGCCGTTCATCATTCCTAAGTAAGCAGGGTTAAACGAGCTCCATGAATGGTGATGTAAAGAGGAGGTATACATTGGGGTCACAGGTCAGTCCTTGCCTTTCTCTCTTCTCCAGTGGAAGCAAGATCCAGCAGCCCTTTTGTTCTTTGCTCTGCACGCTGTTGGCATTAGCTCCAGCATTTAGAGGTTGGGGACAAGACTGAGGTATCAGGAAGCAGGATGGTTCTACACAAGGAGGATTTCCTTGCTGTGATATGCATTTTGTATGACATCCACAACAGTCCATGCATGGATGTGTAGCTGGACCTGCAGCTAAATGCACCCTGCTAGGTGTCACACCTCTCGTTAGTGTCACTTGTTAATTAAAGGGCACCAAGACATGACTGTGCTGGCTGATGTCCCATGGAAGCCCAGGCTGCTTGACTGCCTTCTGAGGTGAGCACCAAGCAGAGCTTAGCCCCATTGTGGCTGAGCAGCAGCCAGGTTGAGGGAACCTCCTGTCCCAGCACCACCACCGTGCAGCCTTGCAGAGTTTGTTTGTTTGTTTCTTTGTTTGTTGTTGTTGTTTTCCCAAAAAATGGTAGTAAGCAATAAGTCCACAGCCCTTAAAACCGCTTGTAACATGAACATGTTGAGGTCAGATATTGTGTGGTCCTGGCTATTAAAAAACAACAGCAACAACAACAACCTTTATTCAAAATTAAGTTGTGCTGTTCTATTTGTTACTCTTTCATCACTACAGGATGGTGCTGCCCAGAGGTTTACACATCACCACAGTACCCAATTAAAATAGATAAAGACCAAAAAGAGTAATATTTTCATCAGCTGGACCTCCTGAAAGATTTAGAAAAGGAATTTAAAAGAATGTAAAGATTTTGATTAGGAGTCCAAACAGGAAAATGTGCTTAAGCAATATGATCTATTTATTTCATCAGAAAATTGGGAAAGAAATATACATTAAATACATCACAAATTAAGTTGTACTGGTGGAAAAAAAATGTTCTGAACAACCAGCAGGGTTTGGCAACACACACACATGCACACACACACACAGAGCTTAGTTTTTACGTCTTTGCCTCATGAACTTTCAGCAAAATTTTGTCTGCAAGGGAACTACTAAGCTATTTCCCAAATAGCTTAACTCTGCATTCATAACCTTAATTTAATATAGTAGTAGAAGACAAAATTTTGTTGAAATGGTTTTAAGATTTTTCACTAAACTTTATCTTTTCTTTAATATAAATCTATAATATTCTGAGTATAAGAAACACAAAGATAAAGTAAAAAAAAAATTGAAAAAAAAGTAATTTAATGGAAAATAAATATAAAGATAATTCTCTAAGAAAACTTTAAAGAATGAAATATACATAACTACATTTCATAGAAGCATAATGCTTTTTAATATTAAAAGATAATTCATAAATATTATAAAATAGGAAAATCATGCTTTAGGTACTGATCATAGCTTGTTAATTTCCACTCCAAAAATGATGACTGGATGCAAATTAACCTGTTTCTGAAGTTTAAGTGCATTTAAAATGAAACAACATCCTTAACTTATTTGTCTGTTAGATTTTTTTTTTTTTTTTTTTGTCTGTTAGATCTGTTTGAGGTTGGACTCGATGATCTTGAGGTCTCTTCCAACCTAGAAATCTGTGTCTATCTTGTAGTATCAAAAGTAATCAAATGAGTAAGCAAATGAATTTAATAGAAGAGTGGCATGTTCAGTATGCAGTGAAATAAGTAAATAATGAAAGGGCCCTGGTAAAAGTTACTGGAAAATGCCACCTAAAATAAATAAACAAGTAGGTGAGTAAGCAGATATTTTGGTGCAGAGGTTGTACATGCAACTGCAGGGTTTTATGAACCTTTCTCATCTTCCATCTATTTCAACTGTAAGCTCAGTAGACTGGCTTCTCTTTGAAGAACCCAGTCAAGTACTTGGACCTGCATGGGTTAATGCATGTGCTAGTGCATGCCACTAAATATTCACTTACACTAGCAGCTTCTGAGTACTCTCCAGGTTCTCTGTCTTCATGGCTCTGACTACAGGATTTAAGACATGCTCTTGAGCATGAAGAAGCACACACCTTGCCATTTTTGTATGCGCTAGAAACAGTCCACCTGCTAAAGAAGCCTTCTCCGCTCAAAAGAAAAAAAAATGCTGGAAATAAATTGTGAGACATATTTTTACTTATATCAGTCTGGTAGTGCCTTTTCTCAAACATTTTAAAGTCACATGCTGTTCAAATGCAGAGCTTGCCCTGCCCCCAGAGCAGTGAGAACATCACATCTCAATATACATTTTATCAACACTTACTGCTTTCAAAATATCCCATGATGCAGATAAAGATCAAGATTTCTTTTTGTTAACATATTTTGTTTCAGGACTGTAGATGTATTTCTCAGTAATCAATCTTAAATGCTTTCATGGAATGTGGCTAAGATGCTTCATCTGCAAAACAAAACAAAGCAAAATAAAACAAAACAAAACAGAGTTAACATTAACACTTTATTATGAAATAAATACCATGAAATAAACTGCTTCTTTCCACAGAGGTCAAACACAATGATCCACAAATGAGGTGTCATCTTTCTTCTAACTTTGCACTTCATATAATGAGAAAAGCATTCAAACAAACACAAATTGTTTGTAAGATGTGAAAAACATTTTCTGATGGTGGTTATAACCATATGAATATTTTCACAGGTAGTCATTTATACAGATACTTACAAAAAGACACAAAAAAGAGGATGGAATTGAGCTGCATTTTCATCCATGTTTTATTGTTTGTGTTTTAAATCACAAAGAACAGAATTCAGAACGCTAAACTTTGACCCTAGTGCCATCCATTAAAATCTCCAGTTATTTTTTTTTTATTCAGAAATTAATTTAATTCAAACATATTTCAGCAACAGGAAACATCCCCATGAAGTGACCTAGTCCTTTTGTAGAACTAATGGCCTCTTTCACGGTGGTGGCAGACCATCGTGTAATTTTCAGCACAGACTCACTTCACACCACACTGATAGTCCCAAAATCTACTTTTCCTAACTTCCATTAAGACATGGAAGCAAAGAGCTCACTTCCCTACCAGCAGAATTTTGCTGGAAAATGCTCTTCCTTCCCACCTTATGCAGCTGTCATGCAGTTTTATCCCATTTTGGACACCTGGATCCCATCTTAAACATATTTCTTCAGCAGGGAAAGAAAACCAAATATACAGCCCTGAAACTGGATTATTACTTCAGCAGATTCAGAATCTGTTAATTGGTCTTGCATGCATTTTTTCTTTATAGATTGTCCTGCTGCAAAATGCATTGTTGCTGGTTCCTGGTGGCACAGGATTATTTGCTCCACTTTGAAAAGCTCTCCTCACCTCACCTTTATAGAGCAGCCCAGGTTGGAAGGCACCTCAGAAGATCATCTGGACTAACCTGTCATGGAAAAGGGATCTTAGATAGGATTATACAGCACGCTGCTCAGTCACATTGTGAAAGCCTCTAGTGATGGGGAATCCACCATGTCCCCGAGGAGGTTGTTCCAATGATTTCTTTCTCAACGGAAAAAAATTCTTTTATCAAGATGAAACCACTCACAGTACAGCTTGTACCCTTTACCCCTTGTCTTCTCCATGTGGCTTCAGCCTCTGTCCTCTTTGCAGCCACTGTTTGAGTTCCAGAATCCTGTTATCCTGAGGATTGTCTGAAATTTCTTTTCTCCACAGTGAAAAGACCTAACCCCTCTGGTCTTCACCCATAGGGCAGCTTCTCCAGCTCTTTGATCATCTCTGTGGCCCTCCTTTGAGCCCTCTCCAGACCATCTATGCCTGTTTGGAACCCCAGGGACCAGAATTGGTCACAGTGCTCCAGGTGTGGCCTGGCAAGTGCTGAGTGGGGTGGGACGATCACGACTCTGTCTCTGCTTGATGCCCCTGAGGATGCAGCCCTAGATCTGACTTGCCTTCATTGCTCCAGCAGAGCACTGCTGGCTCTTGTTCAGCTTGGTGTCCACCAGGACTGCCAAGTCCCCTTCTGCAGGGCTGGGCTCTTGGGCCATGCTGTCCCAGGTGCAGAACCTCACACTTTTTTTTGTTAAAGTTCATACCGTTCTTGCTCACCCACTCTTCCAGCCCGTCCATGTCTCTTTGTCTCTCCCTCCTGACGTGTCTGCCTCATCAGCCAGTGCAGTGCCAGCAGCAGACTTGCTGAGGGTGCTTTCATTGCTGTCATCTAGGTCATCTGTGAAGGTGTTGAGAAGCATGGGGCCCACCACCAGTCCCTGGGCGACCCCACTTGTCACAGGATGCCAGCCTGTATAAAAAAAAGTGTTCACAAGCTTTGTGTGATTTTCATCTGAAACATGAAATTGATTAAATGTGGTAGCTGCAAATGAGAGCGAGTCTAGCCTAAACTTCTAGCTCATTACAGATCATAAAAACCTCAAGTCCTAACTAGTTTTAAGTTTAGTTCTGTGGAGAACTGACAACAATTGTCTGTATTCTTTATTTATTTATTTTTAACTTTATAACAACTGTATCCTGTAAAGTAACACTTCCCATCTTTATGCAGTTCATACTTATTTGCTAACACCATTTAGCCCAGTCAAAGAAAAAGAGGCATTTACTTCCCACCCGTTGTTAAAATGCCATTACATATTGTATTTAAATTTACACATTACAGTAAGAGTAATTATGTTCATGTGAGATGATGGTGATGATGATGATGATAAGATTAAGCAGCAGATGTGTGAACGTAATGTCTGCCACCTGATTTTAAACAGCAGATGAGCTAAATGAAAGCTTAAGTATCTTTCTGGGATCATTTTGTTAACTCAATATAAATAATTCTTTAAATTTTATTCTCCATTTGAAGGTAAAGCAAATTATAGTCAAATGTTCTTTACAGTGCTGACAGTATAGCAGCACTGACATCATTACTTCAGAGGCAACTAATTGAGAAATGTGTTAGGAAAGAAATCTATTAAAATGCATAAGCAGGAGAACAGTTTACAATTGGGTGCCTGTCATCAAACCCTGTAGGTACTTTCCATGCTTGTTCTCAACATAAAGGCTAGTGTAAAACAGCCCAGGGTCTCCTTCAGACCTGCAGCCTCTTGGGCTTTCTCACATTTTCCTGTTTCTAACAGATCTTCAGGAAACCATCACTTGGACCTCACTGAGATTAATTCATTCCTGCAGCCCCTCCTTGCATGTTCTAACCACCTGATGCCCAGAGCAGGGCAGCTTCTCAACCCACGGTGTCTGAACAGACACATGATGCTTAAATTGGTTCAGCAGAAAAAACTGTGGATCACCTTTACCCTGCATCCTCTGCCACAAGTTTTGCTCAAGAGTTTTGCTGCTGTGATATGGGAAAAAAATAGTGTTTCCACCTAGTCTGTGACGGATAGCTCCAGCTGGAGGGAGCAACCCTAGACATGATACATTCTAAAATCATTTTCAACTTATTAGAAGAAGAAAAGATCAAGGATTGTTTCCACTAACCTTAACTGCTTTATTAGTATTAAATCATATTAAGTTGCTATGATTTTCTTGTGTTTGGCATATCCTTCTGGATGTTTATTCTGATTCGCCTTGGCCTCCTGCCAAACGTGCATCGAGTGTTGAAAGTCAGCTCTAAACTCCATTTTTCCTGTAGAAAATGAAGAGAGAGAGAATTATACTTAAGAGCACCGTGTAAAAACATATCTGTAATTTACTTCTATGGGCATGTATAGAGTAAACAATAGCATTAGATAGACATATCATGGGAGCTGCTTGAACAGACCATGTATACAGACTGCTTCTATGCAGGTAGAAAAAAACAGCCAGGGAGTGTGTGGAGTATTGAAGCATATAGCATACTACAATGAAACAACTTGAATCTGATGCTTCAAAAGACAGGGGACGTGAATTTCCTTCTCCACTCCTGTGAGGACAACACAGGGACCTCAGTGCTCTGCAGGCTGTGAGCCTGAGAGATGAATTTTTATACATTTGCTTAGTCTAATATTTGTATTCAGACTAATGAAAATAGCATCTGCAAGTCACGTAACTATGAACCCTGGTGTCAGAGGAAGGTAAATCAAGAACCAGTCCAATGAACTTAGGCTGAGTCACAGCCATAAGAACAGGAAGGAGCATGTCTGTGTGTTGATGATATCCCAAGACCGTTAATTACCTCACTGAGCCTCTTCTAGGGGAGAACTTGGAGCTTACAGTTCCCAGGTGATGTACTGGCTCTTTAGAAGTTGATCAGTGAGTGGAATATATTCTCAAGCTTTACAATTCAGAGTCTAGATTTACTGCTGCAAAATATGTAAGAGTTGGGCTAGTATTCAGAATACAGTCAGAACACACTCAGGTAAAGCAATCAGACACCTTAGGCTTTGCTTATTGGTGACAGTGTCTATACTGACCTGATTAAGAACACATGCAGTCTCAAAAGAGAGACAGATAAGAACTGCATTTTTTTCTTAGTGCATACATTAAATAAGTCCTACAGTTAAACAACATCAACACTGATTAATATATCCTTTAAAATCCTGTAGAATTCAGGGAGTTTGTTGATTTTAAAATTACATTGAATATAAATGATCTGAGACGGTTTTACCTGCCTAGCCTTAGGACTTGGAACACTTCGTTCTATCACTTTTAAGTAATTCAGCAAATGTATGAAATTTAACCAAAGTATCCTATATCCTAATTGCCTAACTCACACTCTTACGCTCAGGCAAGGAAATTTGTAAATAATGTGCAGCTAAATTAATGACATAACCAGGCACCAAGATTTTTTGTTGTTGTTTTTTGATAACCACAAGTCTTTATTATAATAAAACTACCAACTGAAAAAAAAAAGAAAAAAAAGAAAAAAAAATGAAATTAAAAATTCCTTTCTTACTGAAATTCTGTGTATTCTACTCCATTTGAATACAGTTCAAATTTGGGGAAAAAATGCATTAGAAAAAACTATTAATGTAAAGTCAAATTGCACATCACTTACAATTAAGCATTTGAAAATGAAAAAATAACATTTTACTCACAGTGAACTGAACTTAAATGCAGATATATGAGTTCTGAAACATCTTGACAGACAGAAATCTGGCTTTTAAATATATATTTTTAATAAGAATAATACTTGTATAACCTGTTTTATCAAATTTTGTATGGTATTATTCATATTATACTGCAAAACTCAGTTTGGTTGTGCATATTTTGGGATTAAGACCACTAAAAGAAACTTGAAATGTGCCTCCAACAAGTTCTAACAGAAGAGTCTTGCAGTCCTTTCTGAGAAAGTAAAGACAACGCACCATTATAGTATTTAAAATCCACCTCAACTCTGGTGAAACATAGATATGTTATTAAGGACGAGGCCACACAACCAGCCTCAGTTTATATTTAAAAATAAAAAAAACTGTCGACTCATATATATACATGGAGAATTTGACAAAATGTTAAAGGTATAATATCACCAGAAATAAGAACAGATTTCAATTTGCATGAACTTCAGAGTTTAGAGGATGCAATGAAATTCACAATTGGACCTTTAGAAGGAAGAAAAGAAGAAAGAAACAAACCCACCGGCAACCTAACCAATTTCTGAAGCAGATATTCTTCCTTAATCCTTTCTGTGTAAGGATCAGCTGAAATGCTGTTTGCAGCTGTGATTACTTATTTCTTTTCTGAGGCATGTTTAGTCAATCATGACAACTGCTGTTCCTTGCTTTCCACTTTTGCCTATGCACATCCTCTGCAATAATTAACGATGTTGCGATCAGATTACTGCTGTGCAAAGTTCATGCAATGTCACTGCATTTCCAGTACCTTTATATTGAGTGCTTTAGTATGTGTTTTAGGTAAGCACATTAGAGACTTCAGTAGTGGAAACAGCTGCTTCCATCAAACTCTGGTTGTTTTTAGGCACCCTAAAACATCATCTGAAATACACTGGCATCCTTCCATTAGTCCATCCCAGCAACCACCCTAAATGCTTTTGGATGCTTATCTGAATCAAATAGAACCCATATATCTTTTTTACAATTTACCAGTTGCTAGCTGTCTGTTTTGTGCCCAGAGCTACTGATGGCAACTCAATTTGTGGTACTGTATTGTGACTTATGTTTCCAGTCAACGATGTCAGCAGCAGAGCCACATTCAACAAAACCTCTTCAGACCACTTCCACTTTTGTAATGGGAACACTGATTCTGTCTAGCAGAGTCAGTAATGTCACCCTACAAACAAAATGTAAGGTGTAAATCACTGTTTTATATATTTCCTTGCTAATATGAGATTTTATACTTGTTCCAGATCTGCAACTGCATAACTGTGACACATTAGCTAAATTTAAAAATCATTGGTGTTTTCTTGTTGTGTAAACACTATACAGATGTACATATAAACAACAGCTAAATTAACATCTGGACTCTAATAAATAAAAATGTTTTGCTTTCTTGTATTTTGAACACATAATATCAGCTGAGATCTTCAAAAACAGTTTATCTAATGGGATGTTATCAAACAGAGAATATTACATACCATGCACAACATTTGTTAACTATGTGCTGAACTTTGTCAATAGGATGCATTTGAGTAAAACTTCGACAGGTTGCTCTAACATAGTTGATAAGAATGACAAATCCTGTTATTAAGAAAGTGTTATTCAAACACTCTGGTAGCTGACATGTAGAGGAAAAAAAAAATAAACAGGAAAAATGTTTTGATGAGGAGAAAACTATAAGGCCATGCAAGATCTTTCCATAGTTACTATTTTCTCAGTTTGGTTCTCATCACTAATCAAAAACGCATGTTTATCACCCACATCTTTATCTTTGTCAATCACACTGCCCTACCTTACTCTTAGACAATACAAGCAAAATTTACAGTATTCTATTCATAGAACAGTTAAACTTTTCCCCACTCCTGCATTTGGATTCTAGTCCCTAAAATTGCCCAACATTTATTTGTGCCTATACGTGGAAATAGATTGCAGGAAAGGCCGTCATGTTGCTTATTTTTTAAGGTATTTATTTTGTTTTTTAATGTAATTTTAATATAATATTTCATAAAATACAGTGTTTTTTATTGATAATAAAAGCATTGATTTGCAGTAGAAGTGTTGCTGGCCACTCAATGTTGATCACCAAACAGCTGTGAGGACAGTGGCTATGCACTGGAACTGAAACTGGGTTTTACACTCCACAGACCTATCCTGGATGCATTGTGGAACATGGGGGGCAGATGCAAAGAGAAATTGCTTTGTCATACACGACAATGTCGTGTCTCATGTCTCAATAGAAAAGTTATTGGCCTCAAATTTCATATACATTCCACACTATATTATCTTTTCTTAAAATGCCTTTCATTTTTAACAAGTATTTTTGGCAAACTATTTTAATTTTCAGTTTGTTGCTTATTTCAGCCTTCCCTGAATTTACTGCCTTCTTTTTATATTGACTTGTTGCATGAGTTTCAGTCTACCATCACTCGCAAACTAACATTTCCTACTGTTGGGCAGAAACACTAAAGGAGATCTGATCTTGGGGTGCATAAGTATAAATGATAAAAAACAGTGACAGCCACTGGAGGGAAAGTTGCTGCCAGTGTGGTTGGTGGCCCCTGTTGTCTTGTGGGCTCTCCCATTCTTCACCAGCCTCTGAGCAGCCACAGGCACAGCATCCCTCCCTGTGGTCCCAAAAAAAGGCACACAAGGGCAAGTTAGATGGGATCGTTGGGTAAGGGAGAATCCTTGTCTGTGAAACTGATGCTATCATGTGAGATATTTACCTCCTAACACCTGTGCAACCAAAACTGCCCAAAGGGAGTAGATCTCGTTCCTATCTCCTTCTGCTATGGGGAAGACTTTGGCTGGATCTTCATATTTGCTTTGTCTTTAGGAGTCTTCTCTGACAAGTCTGTACAACAACATCACAGGTATATATTGAAGGAGACAGAACAGTGATGGCCTATGACCTGAAAAGGGAGAAAGATTGCTCAGAGGAATTTCTGCATTGCTGTTTAGATGGCAATTTGACATCAGTATCAAAGCTGGAATCATGAAAAATATTGTTCTTGCAACACTGGAGGTGCCAGACAGTTAAGTACACCTCAGAATAGCACCAGGAGGAGCTTCCACTCCTTTCTGTGCTGAAAATGCAAGTTAGGCACTTAGATGGGTGCCTTTAGCACAAGGCTCCCCCTGAGTTCACAGAGTAAGCGGTAGCCCAGGTAGCAATATGAATAATTGTATCCCCACATCCCACCCCAAACTCACAGCTTTCTTTGTGAGTGCACACATCAGGAAGTAGACACACACATGAACAATACTTGTCTAAGCCACCCCCTCTCATCCTGAAGTCTGATGATCAAATTAAATCAACAGCAGACTAAAACCCATGTCTTTCTTCTGCATTTTATTTTGCTGTTATTCTGAAAACCAGTAAGAAGATACTGTGTACAGTCCGAGGGGTCCTTTTTGTATAATTTCCAGAGCTGCTGTATCCTAATCCACATTGTTTAATGAATTGTTTAATGGGTTGGTTCCAGCTAAGGCTTACTGATTTTTTTCAGGACTTCTTCACCTCTAATCATAGTGAATTAATTGACCAGTCAAGTAACAGACTTAATATTAAAACAGAAAACTCTCTTTATCCTGTGATCAGATGATAGGTAACATGTTAAACCCATACTTTGGACAATAGCTTGAATACTAACACATCTGGAAAATGAAATATAGTTGGAGGACATCTGATATATTAAATCAAAATCTTTTGTCATTTAAATCTATGAATGCCCAGAAACCTATGCTAGAATTTGACCTACTGTGTTATTTATCGAAGAGTGAGAAGATAAATATTGTTCTGAGGACTACTGCTAGCAAAGAAATTCTTTCTCTATTGCATTGATTTGCTTGCACAGAGTTAATTTGTTTTAACTTTTCAAGGTGCTTTTCTAAACCTTTAAATGTTAAACCTTTGTCAAAGCAATCATAACATAATCAGGAGTAACATTAAGTAAAACAATGGCTTATAAAGAATTGAATTTTCATTTTATGTCTAAATTCCACAACCATATACACAATTTGTGTCTCAATCATATCAGTATAACATATCAATGCCATGGCAAACACAAATGCACTGAGAGAATGCACAGATTTATAAATATAAATAGGCAATTACATTACTAATCGAGTAGATTACATAACATTCTTAATCAAAGTATTTTTCATGTGAACAAAAAATAGTTAAGAGCCAGAAACACCTTTCAAGAAAAGACAGAAATTACAGTATGATCCAATTTAATACTCTTTAAAATGGATATTCTTAGCAGTTCAAGCTTGACACTGTTGAGCCACGTTCCTGTATTAAGAACTCCAGAAGGAACTGCAAAGTTTTATCTCCCCTGGTATGCTCACCATTCAGTGCTATTTACAATCAGCGGATGAACTTAATGAAAGCATTGAAATAGCATAAATATAGTACCATGAACAACTATCATATGCTCCCAGAAACTTTATGTTTTATCTTCTGAAAAGCTTCTGCTATTTAATAAGATTTAGCCTCTTACTTCTAATCTCATATTGGAGTAGCAAGAAAAGACCTAGTGCTGCTCTGGCATGTTACAGTGTTGTCATGGATACACAAGCATGGTACATTACCTCCACCAGTAAATAAACACAAATCTCAAAGAGTGCTTGGTAGGATTTACTAGCCCTGTAGCATTGTTAGCTGCACAGAGCTTTAAATAAGCAAATGGTTTGTAGTTTCAGGATCATATCGAGGGTTGTGTAGGAGCATGCATGTATGACATAGCTTTCTTTTAAAAAATCAAAGGGGAAATGCTGTACTGTGTAACTTCACTGTCCTGACTTTTTAATTCAGTTTGTCTTTGCTTCTGATTTTTCAGAAAATACTTGAAGATTACAGGACAGATCAGTCTCCAATATGGCAGACAACTTGAGGCAGTCACCTGTTAACTGTTTAAACAATTATTTATGTTTTTAGCTATATGAATACTAAAAACCAGAATGTCCATTTTTATGGGGAAAAAGTAATTTCAGTATTCAGTGGTACAGTGTTCAGTGGTATTCTTGCCATTTTTCTGAAACCAGAGTTTCAGAGACCACAGAGATGAGTTCAGTCTTGCTGGCATGTGTGTCAACAGCTACAACAGGCTTGACTTGCCTCTGACAAATCAGAATCTTATGCTGATGAAGGAATGTACATTAAATGCTCTAGGCTTATGTTTCAAGAAAGAAAAACACAGACAGTTAAGACTGTTATATTTAGCACAGTACATTAAGCTTCACAATGGTAAGTCTTACACTTAGCTAGGAAAGCTAATTTATCAGGGATATGGAAATAGAAATGTCAAATTGAATTGGATAAAAAATTCAGGTTTAAAAGCTCTAAAACTATGAACCTTTAATACTTTGAAACAAAACTTACTGGGAAAAGTGCCATTGTCCTTCATACAGAATTTACAAAAGTATGGGCATCTGTTTCTTGCTAAAAATGCCTGCAATGTACAACGTGTTCAGGCACACACACATCATGTGCACAGCTGGGATGTTCTGCTGGGTTTAATTGTTGGCATATCTTTGCTGATTAGCCTGAGTAAACCTAGTTTAAGGCAAGACAGAGCAAATAATTAACCATTAATAATTCATTTGATAAATTTAGCCATTTTTAAATCTTTTGTCATATCTGTAAGCAGATTGCAAAATTAGTTCTTCTTTTCTTCTTTCCTTTCCTTTCCTTTCCTTTCCTTTCCTTTCCTTTCCTTTCCTTTCCTTTCCTTTCCTTTCCTTTCCTTTCCTTTCCTTTCCTTTCCTTTCCTTTCCTTTCCTTTCCTTTCCTTTCCTTTCCTTTCCTTTCCTTTCCTTTCCTTTCCTTTCCTTTCCTTTCCTTTCCTTTCCTTTCCTTTCCTTTCCTTTCCTTTCCGTTCCCTCCCCTCCCCTCCCCTCCCCTCCCCTCCCCTCCCCTCCCCTCCCATCCCCTCCCCTCCCCTCCCCTCCCCTCCCCTCCCCTCCCCTCCCCTCCCCTCCCCTCCCCTTCCCTTCCCTTCCCTTCCCTTCCCTTCCCTTCCCTTCCCTTCCCTTCCCTTCCCTTCCCTTCCCTTCCCTTCCCTTCCCTTCCCTTCCCTTCCCTTCCCTTCCCTTCCCTTCCCTTCCCTTCCCTTCCCTTCCCTTCCCTTCCCTTCCCTTCCCTTCCCTTCCCTTCCCTTCCCTTCCCTTCCCTTCCCTTCCCTTCCCTTCCCTTCCCTTCCCTTCCCTTCCCTTCCCTTCCCTTCCCTTCCCTTCCCTTCCTTTCCCTTCCCTTCCCTTCCCTTCCCTTCCCTTCCCTTCCCTTCCCTTCCCTTCCCTTCCCTTCCCTTCCCTTCCCTTCCCTTCCCTTCCCTTCCCTTCCCTTCCCTTCCCTTCCCTTCCCTTCCCTTCCCTTCCCTTCCCTTTCTCCTTGCCTTGCCTTGCCTTCTTGCCTTGCCTTGCCTTGCCTTGCCTTACTCTATGACTTCATTGCTGAGATACAAAATCTGCTTTGCACGCATCAATTGCATTTGGCTGAAAAGGTCCTAAGTTGTTGAACCCATCCTTTTACTTTTGGATCTCAGGCTGTAAAGCTTTGCCTGATTGCCCTGGCTCTACCCAGCCCAGCATCCGCCTTCACAGGCACTGGATTTCTTTGAAGGTAGGAACCATACAGAATCTGGGCCGCAGCACCTCGCAGCACCACACAGTTGAGTTTCTGCTGACCTGAGGAGTCCATCATCCCCTGAGAGTGGAACCAGACAGGGCATTAAAAGTGCCCATCACAAAGGCTTCTTCCCAGGCTATGAGATTAGCTCAGAGAATGATAGAACGGTTTTGGTTGGAAGGGACCTTAAGGATCTTCTAGTTCCAATCCCCCTGCCATGGGCAAGGATGCCAGCTACTAGATCAGGTTGCGCAGGGCCTCGTCCAACCTGGCCTTGGGCACTGCCAGGGATGGGGCAGCCACAGCTCCTCTGGGCAGCCTGGGCCTGGGCCTCACCACCCTCTGAATGAAGAATTTCCTCCTTATATCTAATTTAAATCTCTTATTTTTACTTTAAAGACATTACTCCTTGTTCTATCCCTACATCCCCTGACACAGAGTCCCTCCCCAGCCCCCTTTAGGGACTGGCAGGCCACTGTGAGGTCTCCCTGGGGCCTTCTCTTCTCCAGGCTGAACAACCCCAACTCCCTCAGCCTGGCTCCATGGGAGAGGTGCTCCAGCCCCTTGATCATCGTCGTGGCCACGTCTGGGCCCCCTCTAACACGTCCCTGTCCTTCTTTTGCTGGAGGCCCCAGAGCTGAGCGCAGGCTCCCGGTGGGGTCTCATGAGCACAGAGCAGAGGAGGACAATCCACAATCCCCTCCCTTGCCTTGCTGCCCACGTTGCTGTTGGTGCAGCTCAGGGTACGGGTGGCTTTCTGGGCTGCCAACACACATTGGCGGCTCATGTCGAGCTTCTCATCAATCACCAGCCCCAGGTCCTCCTCCTCAGGGCTGCTCTCAATACATTTTCCACTCACCCTGTACTGGGCTTGGGATTGCCCCGGCCCAGGTGCAGGGCCTTGCACTTGGCCTTGTTGAACTCCATGAGGTTCTCACAGGCCCACCTCTCAGGCCTGCCCAGGTCACTCTGGGTGGCACCCCTTCCCTCCTGCACGTCAGCCACACCACACAGCTTGGTGTCATCAGCAAACTTGCTGAGGATGCACTCGGTCCCAGTGTTCATGCCACCAACAAAGAAGTTAAATGGCACCGGTCCCAGTACTGACCCCTGAGGAACACCACTGGTCACTGATCTCCACCTGGATATCGAGCCGTTGACTGCAACTGTTTGTGACCATCCAGCAAAATCCTTACCCACTGAGTGGTCCATCCATCAGATCCATGTCTCTCCAATTTAGAGACAAGGATAGTATGTAGGACAGTGTCAGATGCTTTGCATGAATTCAGGTAGATGATGTCAGTTGCTCTTCCCCTATCCACTACAAGCTTTCCACAAATATTTTGCCAATGGCACTCAACTGCTAAAATATTTACTGAAGGCAAGCACAAGGAGAGCACAAACCTAGTGAACATCACTGAATGCAGAAAAGGGATGCTTGTGCTTTGGGGTGTGTGGCCTGGGCACCTTTTGTCTCCTTAGTCATTCTGGAATGTGACAAAAGTCACATTGCAGTCACATCTACCAGGTCTGCTGGTGCAAGATAAGACTGCAGGATCAAGCCCAGCTGTTGTAGGTCACACGGGGATGAAACTTACAAATATCTTCCCAGTTGCCTATTTGTGTACTTAAACAGCTGAAAACCCATTAAAAAAAAAAAAAAGACAAAAAAAGACAAAAAAAAAAAAAGAAGGCAGACATAGTGTACTTGCAGGAAGACAACAGCAAATATTGATTTACTAATTTATTTCCAAATTAAAGCTGAGATCATGATGATTTAAAAAAAAAAAAAAAAAAAAAGATTGAGAGGACCGTGGCTCCTATGAGACAACAAGGCACAAATATACCCCTCAAATTATTATTATTTTTATTAAAATTACCAATTCACAGGCCTAAATGCAGCCAAGGTTCCTGTTCTTTGTGAAATGCTGCTGCTGCCAGTTATCAGGCACTACTCCTCCTTCCTCCAACAGCTAGTACCACCTGACACACTGTTCTGTAAACCCTAAGTCAGCGCTGAGAGAGTTAATTTAAATTTGATAACAAATGGCTCTGCTTTTGAAACAAATGTAGCCTGGCAACTTCAACTGAGAGCCCTTCATAGGGCCTCAATTATGTATGCAGCCTCTTTGAGAAATAGTTTCACACATCTGACCCAAGGCCCATGAAATAAAACTGTACCATGGCAATACTTCATTCCTGTGCAGCCTCCACACCCTGCCACCCCCTGCCTTGGGCAAAGATGCACAGAATCGCTCATTCTGCACTGGTTTTCTAGTCTGGATGCACATTTATCATGTATGATCTTTGTCCCGGAATTTAACCTGGGTGTTCGTGTTTTTGGGGGACTTCCAGATGCTCTGCGAGGCTGCCCCGTCAGAGCAGTGGTGTGAAACTAGAGAGACAGACAATGGGTTAAACACCCTCACCACCTCTTTCTCCCTCTCTCTCTCTTACTTTTTTGCTTTTTTTTTTTCCCCAAAAAATGGCTGCTTTGTCTGCGTGCATAACACCAATAGTAAATGTCCTTCTGTTATTGTACAGCCAATTTGGTGTGTCAAGTATTCATACGCTAATAGTGGTACAGTGCCTCACTTTTTCACAGATAAATTGTAAAGATTGCTACAGACAGTGAAACACAAGAATAAACAGCTTTTATTTCAGAAGTGATAAATTGCTTTCCATTCAAACAACATGCAATGCTTGCTACTGACCATTATTGTTTCTATTCATGGCGGGTTTGCCTTCTGTTTTGCTTTCTTAGAATGGTTAGAAAATATTTAGCAGATATAGCCAGAGGCATTGCAGATGATTCAATGTCCTTAATTTGTTTTATAGCTTCACGATGTGAAGTTAATTTTTGCTCAGTTTTCCCAAGCAATTAAAGCTTTGCTGTGGGCACAGGCATTGTTGTCCAGTGCAATGCTTTCATATTTATTAAGGCTTGCAATGGGTAGGATATTTCGTCTTACATGTTAATAAAATATGCCATAGTGTACATGCCCTGAATCACACTGCATAGGAATGTCAATAGGAAAAGTTTTCCTAAAGACAGCATAAAGCAGAAGCAGAACAAAATAACAGCGAACATCTTTTTGTTCTGTTGCAAGATCAACATTTATTCAGAACGTGGGAAGACTGAAGTTAGAAATCGTTGTATTTTCGATTGTGTGATCATTTGTATTTTGTACCTGAAGTAAAATAGGACTGTCATCACAGCCCATATTCTATAAGCGTAACAAACAGAAGCTACTTCAGTAATAAGTACTTTACTAATAAATGTTTTACTAAGTACTTGGCACTGGTAAAATAAACTTGTTTGTTAACCAAAGACCAGGTGTTTTTGCAAACACAACAATAGTTGTACATTTCTGCTCGCAGGAAACACGAGTCTGTATCAGGTAGCCAAGGACCACGTTTATGCCCTCAGTTGGGGCTCAAAAGCTCAATTCTCCAACTCCACTGTCCAGCAGTGCATCCGTAACCACTCCGGGCAGCCAGCTGCAGATGGGTCTGTTGGTCTGTGCCACCCCAGCCAATCCAGCCGCTCCTCTCTGCCCTCCAGCTGCAAACCACCACTGTGCTCGGCCGTTGTGCCTATCCGGGCTCTTTCTTGAACTCCTGGAAGCATCCATTTTCAAGGGGCTTGGGCTGCAAAGTTTGGTTTAGAAGGAGAAAGCCTTCACTGGCCAGCTGGTGTGCCGGTCACTGCTCTTCCATACCATCATGCTTCGTCCTTGCTACATGTCAGCACCATCCCTTGCAGAAACACATGCTTCTGGAGCAGCTGCCCATGAGCCAGCGGTCCTGCTGCATGTGCCCATGCCACCCATGCATGCTCAAGAGATGCTGTCCCTGCTGCTGATGGTTTGCCCACAGAGGGTTCGCTTCTCACCATTTCCTTTTGCAAAGCAACTGTGCCAACGCACCAGGTATGTCAAACTGGGAAGGAGAAAGAAAGAAAGAAAGAAATGAAAAGGAGTTAACCAGACTAGCCATAATGTACCCTGTGAATTTCTACAGGCATCTGGAACAACTGCGGCTGGAGAACAAAATAAATGTCATGGTGTGAGAGACCTGCTCTTCGTGAGGGAAAGAGGGGGAAGAGGAATAGAAAGGGACATTTGCAAGTCTGCTGCCTGAGCACACTCTGCATCACAGGGCTGCATCACACAGCCACAGGGCTGCCGATTCCACTGCCCTCAGAGGGCTGATGACTTCTTGTTCACCCCAGGAGCTTGCAGGCCAGCGCACAGCTGCTTGTCACAGAACCTGACGCTGCAAACCCTCCCGCACTGCGTGACTTCAGATATGCAAGAAGTCCTGTTGAGGTGACCTATCAGCAGCTAATTCTGGGAGCGATGACACTGCCAACACCACAGGCCTCATATGAGAACAAGAATCACAATCCTAATGCCTTGAAGGATACACTAGAACTAATTTTCAGCAGTGATTTTATCAAGTTCATTCCCAGAAAGTTTCACGCACATTTACAATTGCTTTATGTAGCTTTTTTTTTTTTTTTTCCAATTTGAAAATGTTCAACAAGAACATTACCTTTTAACAACAAAGTACATGTGACACAAAACAGCCAAAGGTTTGTCCTCAGGCACAGCACAGAGAAATTAAACTGAAACCACAAAATTTATACTGAGCATGACAATATCTATAAGATTCATGAGAAAAAAGTATATTTTATTTTTCAGAAGATATCTTCTTCCAGATTTGAGACAAAACAATATGCCTGCAAAGGCAAATAAATGTATCTGGTAAGAACTGATTGGTCCTTTAAATAGCTGATACAACTGCTAAGAGTGTCCATTTGGAAATGTCAAAATCCACAACACTGTGTTGCATATATTGCAAACCGCAATAACAAAATAATAAAAAAAGAAAACAAACATATTTTATTTGTGCAAAGAATTTCTATATTTAGAATAGTTACACATGAAAATCGTGATCATGAAAATATGCAACTAAGTTCTTCTAAAGCAAGCAAAGAATGGCCTGATATGTTAGTTCTAAGCACATTGGAGAAAGTTTGGGGGTTTCTGTCTCCCTGTGAGGAAGTGAGGAAAGCAGCAGCAGGCATTACAAAGTGCAGACCCTCTCCCAGATGTGAAGCAGCAAAAGGGTGTTTTAGTCCCCTGTGATTCAACATCTGTGCCACAGTTTCAGGGTAGCTTCTCCCCAGAAAGGCCCATGGGAAGGTTTTATCAATGCCTCAGTCTTGAAGCTATGGGACAAAGGTACTCCATAATCCCATTCATTTAAAAATGCTAACCTTCTGAGAGTTTTATACAGGATATGTCAAATGAAAGTTTGCTTAGTTTAAGCTGATAGACAGTAGGTGCTAATTACATGAAAGATGATGATCAGGTCAAGGAGAAGAAGATGTATCCAAGGTTATGATTAGATTACTTTAAATCTTTGTGAAATTTTCATCTACAGCCTGACCACAGATGCCTTACAGGGCCCCCATTTTTCATTAAGGTGGAATTCCATAGTCAATTATGTTTTTCACAAATGAGAGTTAGTGATGGACTCGTCTCTCTGACTAATCCCTTCTGCCTACCCCTCTGAGGGTGCAGGTGCTGACGCTTCACAGAAATGGCATATTTGGGGAGCAGAGAGAGGGGGCACAGGGGCCTGAGGTGCTGTTGTGGTCCTTTTCCAGCAGTGCCACATCACAAGATAGCAGGGCATGGGTGTCACATCTGGTCAGCTGTCTCCTCATCTCACCTCAAGACAACCATGCTGAAGCAGAAGGCCTCACTGTAGGGCCTCAGTTGAATCGGGAGAATTTCAGAGGACCCAATCCTTACTTCTTTCCCACATAGGATAATCCACTTTCCTGGGCAACATTCCCTAGCTATGATTTGGCTCTTTACATTTTAGGCACAACATAAAAATTCAAAAGTATGTTGCTGTTACTATTGCAGTTGTGGTTGCCATTGTGAGTACGATAGCTGTTACCATTATTGATCCACAATTTGCCAAAGCTTGAGGCTGGAAGGACTCATCAGACCACACCAGTCTGACACCTGAGCATTGGAGGCCACAGCATTTCATCTGATCTCTCTTGCATTGAGCTCAAGGGCGTCTCTTTGACTGATCTGTTCCTTGTGTTTAGCCGAAGCACATCTTCCCAAAAACACCCAGAGATGCAAGTCCTGCAGCCTCCCACGGTAACTCATCTGAAGATTGACCAGCCTCCCTGGTAAAGATTGCAACTAATTTCTCATTTGAATCTGTTTGGCTCCAATTGCTGGCCACACGTTCTTCATATCCCTTCCTCTAGTAGATTAAAGAGTCCTGTAGGCCCGATCCACTCTCCATACAGGTAATTGTTCACTGTAATCAGGTCCCTTTCCAACCTTCCCTTCAATAAACTGAATAGAGTGGGTCTTTAAGCCTCTCACTTTAGACCGTCAACTTCTGGCTCTCTAATTTCTTTTTTAAAAGGATCCATAACCCCCCAAAAAATATATTTCAGACCTGGTCTCACCATTGTGGAGCATAAAGACGAACCCCAATTTCTTATGCCACTGTACTGCATGGATAGCACTGCCCTCCTCTTGCCACAGCAAAGCTGGAGTTTTGTGCAACTCTTGGGACCTTCTTGGACGCTACTGACCAGGCAGTCTCTGATTTTGCAGGTGCAGATTGCTTTCAATGTGCACCTAATTCAGCATTATACAAATGTCAGAGCTGCCTCCACGTTATTAAATGAAGCAGACCACATTATATTTAATCATAGAATCATAGAATCATAGAATATCCCGACTTGGAAGGGACCCTAAAAGATCATGCCCAACTCCTGGCACCATACAGGTCTACCCAAAAGTTTAGACCATGTGACTAAGTGCACAGTCCAATCGCTTCTTAAATTCAGACGGGCTTGGTGCAGTGACTACTTCACTGGGGAGCCTGTTCCAGTGTGCGACCACCCTCTCGGTGAAGAACCTCTTCCTGATGTCCAGCCTAAACTTCCCCTGCCTCAGCTTAACACCATTCCCGCGGGTCCTGTCACTGGTGAGAATAGGTCACCTGCCTCTCCACTCCCCCTCACATGGAAGCTGTAGATGGCGATGAGGTCCTCCCTCAGCCTCCTCTTCTCCAGGCTGAACAGGCCCAGTGACCTCAGCCGCTCCTCATATGCCTTCCCCTCTAGGCCCTTCACCATCTTTGTCGCCCTCCTCTGGACACTCTCCAACCGTTTAACGTCCTTTTTGTAGTGTGATGCCCAGAACTGCACACAGTACTCGAGGTGAGGCAGCACCTGCGCATTGATTGTTCCCACCAAGTGATTTCAGAGTTACAACCACATCAGCGATGAAAATGTGGACAGACACAAGTGGTGATCCTGTTCCCTGCAGAAGATCCTGGTAGAAAACCCCATTTTTTTGCATTCCCATTTTTAGAACAGCCTGTTGGCCAGTTCTTCACCCCTTTACAATTTGGGGTAAATTTGGAGAATATCTGTTGTGTTACATGTTGTAATAGTAGCAGCTTTACTCAGAAATGAGATCTGTCTGACAAAATTCATTTTCCTTAATCAGCTGTGAGCAGTCCTTCAATTCCTGACCAACGGATTCCCAAAACGGTTCTTTATAACTGGCTCAGGCTACTTGGATAGGACCACTTGCCCTTTCTCAGTATTGGCACAGCAACATTCTCCCTGTTTTCTGGTATTTCCCTTCTATTTTGAGGTTTATTAAAAATTAACACCAGTATATGAACATTCTCCTCAGCCAAGTCTTTTAAGACTCTTGGGTAAAAGTTATTCAGTTGACATGTATTGTCTAGCATCTATTTATTGACTGGAATGTACTTATTAACCTCATTAGAGAATATCCTTATATAATAAAAATGTCCTTATTGATTCCA